>NW_012108697.1:5570133-5608749 GCF_000951045.1 Mandrillus leucophaeus
AAGTTTGTTTTGAGGTTTTTCCTCAAAAACTTGTATCCTAGGCCTATTAGGCCATCTCTAAAATTGATGTGTTTTATTTTTATGTACTCTTAGTTTTATGTAGCTCAGAGAATAAAAGAACTTGAGCAAGAAAGAGAGGACCAGAAAGTGAAATGGCAACAATTCAACAACAGAGCCTATTCCAAAAACAAAAAAGGCCAGGTTGGTAAATCTTTTTATGACACTTTGTAAATTTGAGAAATGTGACTTACTAACTTTAAAATGAAAAGAGAAGTATGTAGATTTTTTTAAAGTATGATTAACTCAGATTTTGCATTCAGAATCCTTGTTGATGCTCAATTTAGCTTATTGAAAAATGTTAGCCATCGTCTCTGCACAAAAATATTACAAATGAGAGAATTTATATCAGGAATTACAAAAGGTCTATGTTCTTTTCCTTTAATAAACTAATATTTAAAAAAATGGTTGCTACTTGGAGGCAGTGTGCTTAACTCTACCTGCTTTATTAACATGCCTTCATGCTGGGCATTAGGGGGTAGACTTTATTTAAAAGTACATTCAGTTTCCCTTGATACACTTATCTTTCTGAGTGTGTGTTGGGTAGAAAAAAACTGTAGCATTCATATAGGAAGTTGAGAATAAGGATAGCCTGACTTTCACCCATGTATTACTCGTCACTCCCATCAAGGTAGCCCTTCCATTGATGGACATGGCTTCTGGAAAGAAGTGCGTCCTTTTCATAAAGATGTTTATTTTGTGACAAATAAAGGCCAAGGGACTTCACAATTTAGATATCATAACAGGCCCCACAGTAAACCGCAATATAGCCAGAGCTTTAATCATGCTAAAATGGCTCGCTCACAGCTGAAGTTAGGATTTGAGTTTTCAAAACTAAAATTTTGAGGTATCAGAAAGCAAGTGTTATGAGTATTAGTGTCTAATGATATTTTCCTCAACTTAGAAGTTAAGAGTAAATGGCTTCCAGCATGGGACCACTTCTGTACCCATTTTTTAACACTGAACAAAGGCAATATGCTTTTCTTCTTTTAAACATTAAAACCAGAATATATTTTAACATTACTTAAAATTTGAAATTTTTTATTTTTTCCAATACTAATAGGAATGGTTTCTGTTTTCTTTCCCCTAGGTAAAGAGGAGTATTTTTGCTTCACCTGAGAGTGTGACTGGCAAAGTTGGAGTAGGAACTTGTGGAATTGCCGATAAACCTATGACACAATATCAAGATACCTCTAAATACAATGTCAGGCATTTGATGCCTCAATAATCAGAAAAACTGTTGGATTTCATCTCTGCAGGGCTTTACATTTACCTTTTTATCCTTATATTTTTCTAAAGGTAAATTATTTGTTAGATGAGTAAGCAAGATACCATTGTCGTCATTGGTTGACTTCAGTAGAATGAAACATGAAGAAATTGCATTTGATAACTGCTATTTGTTTAACTTTTCTCATTATCAGTACCACGGTTCCCTCAAAGTTTGTTGAATAAAGCAACTTTTGTAGATGCTGTTTCATACAGCACTTAGATGAATTATTGATCTTCCTAATATCAGGCGCCTACTTAACCTATGGTATGTACTTTTTGTAAGTTGTAACTTGAAATTTTCAGATGCTTTGAACTTGACACATATTCTGGCAATTCATTGGAACACCAAGGCAAAAACACCAACCTGCTAAAGAGATCCTTTCATTTTTCTTATTTTCAACTTTAAAACTTAGCTGTCGTTCAGTTAAGCCTAAAGATAGGTTAATTTGTAAATGGCAAAGTTTGTTTTGAGGTTTTTCCTCAAAAACTTGTATCCTAGGCCTATTAGGCCATCTCTAAAATTGATGTGTTTTATTTTTATGTACTCTTAGTTCTATGTAAGAAACCTTAGGATGAGCTCCCTTTTCTAAGGTGTTTTTGTTTTTTGTATGTTTGCTTTTTTCCTGTTTTTTGTTTTTTTCATTTACGGCAGTGGTACCATGTTTTGGATGTGTAATGTTTATATGGGAGAACAAAAAGCTGATGTATAGCCCTGTATACAGTGTAGATACTATTTTTGTAAAAACACAAGGCTAAATTAATGAACAAGAGTACTGAATGTTTCATCATTAAAAATTTCTTGTATTTCTTGTGCATTAATCTGACCATAATTTCCCTGTATATTATGTTCATTTAGCTGTTTGTAATTTTTGTTAATTAGATCAAGTTGTCTGCATTTGTTGGTGTAAATGAACATCACAGTTATCCTGAGTTGAGTTTAAGCCAAATACATGCATAGAAAAGGGTCTTCCTATTAATGGAAGAAGGTAATTTTTAGGATGTGTATTATTTCAGTTTTGTATGTTTAACTTTTATTAAATAAAGTGTTTTTAAAATCTCCAGGGTGTGTTAACAAAAGGGTAAGCTCTTTAGCTGTCAGCACTTAACAGTGATTAAACTTGCACACAGCATTGCCATGGAAGAGAATATTGAGTGTGAGAGGAAGGTTTCAGTAAATCCTTAAGTATTCCTTCCATTAGAAGAAATTGGATCTTAAAGGGCAAACTAGGCATGTGTTTATAGGATGTTCTCATTTTAATGGGTGTTTGTAGATTTTTGGAGGAAAGGGAAAATAAATTTTTATTTCATGAATTTTAACTTTTTTTATAAATTGAAACTTAGGACAGTGTTAGGTAGACTTCTTCATCTCTCCCTTCCACCCTCAACCCCTCTCAACCCAGGAGGGTCACTTTTTCTTCATATAATTCGTGGCCACAGGGTAGGACACAAAGGACAGAAAGGCACAAATTGCAGTAGAAGAAGGGCTCTTTGAAGCCTGTAAACTTCTAAATAAAATAAAGTTTCTTATTGTAACATCTTAAGAGCTTATCAATAATCAAGAGTGGCCTTGATGGACTGCAAGAGAATCCTTTGAATTAAAAGCAATGGGAAGAAATTTGGTGTCATTGTGACCCCAGAAAATGGTTGTTGAGATTACCTTGGTGGTGGTAGAATAGTAATTCACCTGATGTTTGTGTAGGCAGGACTGTTAACAGTCTTGTCCCTCTTTTGACCCTGAGGGCCTTAGTTTTCCCAGAGGACTTTGCAGTAGGAGAGAGAAAAGGAATAAAAGTGACCTTATCAAAAAAAAAAAAAAAATCCATTTTGAAAATAGACCTTTAGAATGAAATCAGCAACCATTGTGTCAAAGATCTAGATGTGGCCCTTGGATGATGATTGTGTCTCTGAACTAAGGCAGGACTCCTGGGGAGACTACCTGTCAGTGTGATACTGAATTTGAGAAGACGCTCAATGAGAAGCATGATACCAACAGTATTTTACAATTGAAGGTGGTTAAGCTCTCTATTCTAAAACGAAATATAAACGTTGACCTTAAAAAGCTTTATTAGAAAATTTAATGTGGAGTTTTCCCCATTAAGAAAGGAGACTTGAAGCTTTGAAACTGTGACAGACTGAAATGTTAAATACGGAGTTATGGGCCCCTAAGTAGAAATGGTTGCATGTAACTTACCAAAGCTTGACATTTGACTGTTGTTACCATTTCAAGGAAAGAACAGTTCTAACCTCCCGGAAATTAATAACCAAAATGTTTAGTTTTAGTAGTAATCACAGGTAACAAGTGCTATTTTAATTAACATGTAGGGAGGCCACAGAGCATATTGGAAAACAGCAAGGACTCTAGAACCAGACAAGTGTTTATTACCATTTATTACCTGTGTATTCCCATTTATTACTTGTGTATTCCTCTGACTCATTTTTCTCAGCTGTAGAATGGAAAAATCTGTTGCAGTTTTAAGGATTGAGTTCAAATGTGTAAACAGCTTAAGAGTGTCTGGCATAAGCACTATAGAAGTGTCTGCTATTACTCTGCAGAGTGGCAATGGTGAATTATCTGGTATTTTTTCTGTAACTTCAACAGCAATCCACATTACAATGGATAACAATACCCATTGTTTATGATTTGAGGCATCCAATTATAACCATTATTGAAGTGTTACCAAATTACCAAGGTTGTAAGATATATTTAGTATTCCTAGTTAAATGTTTGAACTAATTTGTATACTAGGGCATGTTTTCTTAATGGGAAGGGGGTGAAGGTTATAATAAAAGTCACCCCTAATGCTTGTTTAAAATTAAAGAGGAATTTGTGGACCTGGGACCAACCTTAGACTTATCCAGGCCAAGGTATGTCTGTCTGACGAACACCACAGGTGATCCTGATGTGCAGCCCCGTCTGAGAACTGTTTTGTTAACTATAAAGATTTGACTTTTGAAATTAAGAAAAATTACCTTTTAGCCTAATCATGAAGACTAGGCATCAAACCAAAACAAGATGCATCAGTTATTGTAGCAACACATTTTTTTAAAAAAAATTGCTTGTTGTCACATTGAAGGGTGTGTATGTTTCCAGTATGCAATTCTAATTCTGAATGTCTGCCTTAAAAATAGCAAAGGAGACCATCAGGTTAACATAAAGGAAAATTGTAGTTTTGTGACTCTTGGGTGTCTAGATTATAATTTTATAATTACAATTTTTATAAGATTAAAACTACCGGTTGTAAATTCAACCAAAAAAAAAACATTTAAAGCTTTGATATAGCTTTTTGCTTTAACTTGGGTAGTAATTGAAAATATAAAGGAAGAAAATCTATTAAAACCAATGAGGTTTTATATTTGTTAAAATCTTGATTCGATAAATATCAGCTGAATTAAGTATTTGTATGGTACTACGAAGCAATCAATTAGTATAAATGGCAGTTTACAAGTTCAACAGTAAATGTAAACATTCTTTGTATCTAGGATTTTTGAGTTGCAAGTTAAACTGAATTTTTACTGCAGTGGAGAGGAAGAGCATAGCAGGCAAAACAGGTAATATTGTATTTTAAACAGAAAAACCCAAGTAATTGGCGCCCTTTACCCGATCATTGTTTAAAAGGCCTATATATGTGTATAGTTAGGTTCTTAAGAAACATCTTAAGAGGTTCAGAAATCAATTTTATAGTTGGAACATTTTAATCATTTGTTTTGGCCTAGCCAAACTAAATAAAACAAAACAAAATGGTGTTAGATTTCTGTGAGGTGTTTTAATTGCCTTTTAACTTACGTATATAAAGGTGGTTCTTTTGTGGCCTTGACTGGGGTAAAGCAGAACTGAGAATGAAGGGTTTGTGGTAGTTGACAGCTGAACTAGCTACACATACGAAGTTTTGGATATTTAATTAATCTTTCAGTTCCCAGGCAATAAAAACTGGAAACTTAGTTCCACCACACACCTTACCAGTTATTTAAAACAAAACCAGTATAGTCACTGGAATTATTTAAACTGTAATTTGTTTCTCCACTTAGTCTTTTTTTTAAGAATACAGCTGAAAAAGCCATGGTGATACTAGGAGAGAAAGTTGGCATTTTGTTTGAAGAGCTACTTTCTCAACTTGGGGCTGAAAGTTAAGGTGGTGGTTGTTTTGCTGGCTCAGGGTTTTCCCTTTCTTGGTAAAACTGATGTGCTTTTGTTTTTTCCCCTTTCAAGCCCTGTACTTACTTTAGCAAGATGCAGTGAATTTCTGACCAGAGAAACAAAGAATTCAGGCTTGGAGGAAACACTTGACTCCATATCCTGGGAAACTAGAGTTGAAGCCTGAGATCTGAAGCTAGGCTAGTAATCACTTTAATAGATGGTAACTGTCCAAATGTTCATTGCTCAGAAGTAGCAGGAAGGAGTAAGTATCCCTTTTATTCTTTTGCCTGGAGTTTTTCCCTCCAAAATCACCCTCAGGTTTAGTTGACCTAGGTTTCTAAGTGTGATGAAGCTACTAATTTAGAAATGACTGATGATCTTAAATTTATACTCTTCTTATAAATTTTAGAGGTACTTTTATAGGTTTTGTTATATTTTTACAGTGCTATTCTGTGCCCTGGTGTGAGCATCTAAAATAAGTATCTCAATTATTACTCTACCAATAAAGATTTTTAAAGCATTCCCCATGGCAAAGAGCTATGAGCTTGAGGATATGGAAAAAATTCCAAAACTACAGTAAGTTAGTTGGCAGTATCTTAAAAGAACTTCATTTGAAGCCATTTTCTCTAATTTATGACTATAGAAAGGTAAAACAGAACAGGAAGTGATTAGCCAGTACATTTATTTTGAACTACGCTGCCTATTTAAAACAATCTGACATATTCTACAAGAAAACCAGTTTCCTATTAGATCTGATACATAGGAAAGGAGATAACTGCTGTTTCTCTTTCTTGGCAAAGTCAACACTAAATATTAACCTAGGGCACATTACTATCAGTACACAATATGTTCAACTTGAGGTTAGTCCTTTTTTTTTTTTTTTAAGAACAAATATTCACTAAAACTGATGCTACATTATATAAAGCCTTCATTTAAGAAATTCTGTAGGAGGCTGGGTGCACTGGCTCACACCGGTAATCTCAGCACTTTGGGAGGCCAAGGTGGGCAGAATATACAAGGCCAGGAGTTTGAGACCAGCCTGGCCAACATAGTGAAATGCCCTCTCTACTAAAAAATACAATAATTAGCCGGGTGTGGTGCCACATGCCATAGTCCCAGCTACTCAGGAGGCTGAGGCAGGAGAATTGCTTGAACCCAAGAGGTAGAGGTTGCAGTGAGCCGAGGTCGCGCCACTGCACTACAGCCTGCGTGACAAATTCTATAGGAAATAACAAATGACTTCTTTTATTAAAGTATTACCTACCATGGAATTTTGCTTAAGTGAACTAATATTTAGAAACAGTCTTTTTCTGCAAGATCTAGTCAGAGTAACTAAAATTCAGGATTAAGGATGCGTTAGAAGGTTGCATTCAACAGAGAAACTAGAGAAACACACACCTTTTAATTTCCTACATCTTCCTAGATGGCAG
This sequence comes from Mandrillus leucophaeus, assembly GCF_000951045.1. NCBI lineage: Eukaryota > Metazoa > Chordata > Mammalia > Primates > Cercopithecidae > Mandrillus > Mandrillus leucophaeus. Next base: position 5,577,025 of record NW_012108697.1, read on the forward strand.
TCGGGGAGTGGGGTGGTTAAGTTCAACCTTTCAAGATAGAGGTAGTACTTATAGTAGCTTTTCAGGAGGAAAAAGGTTCCATGAAGAAATTAAGTAACAACCAGGGTCAGCAAATGTTGGAACTGGGATTAAAGTATAATTAAAACACTTGCTTTTCCCACATTTTACTGTTTTGGGTTAACTGTTGGGAACCTGATTTTGGTCAGGAACTTTGCCTCAATAATTCTCACTGCCTCTTAAAATTCCTTTGTAACGCTAAAAGTAGTCATTGTCGGGGAGATTAGAAAGGTATGAAAATAGGAGTTTTCATACCTATTCTAACCAGAAACTTGAGTTGCCATGACTTCAGAATCCTCTAGTCATAATGCACTATAGGTTTTACCTGTACCTCTTTGAGACAGCGTCTTGCTCTGTTGCCCAGGCTGGACTGCAGTGGCTCAATCTCAGTTCACTGCAACCTCCGCCTCCCGGATTCAAGTGATTCTCCTGCCTCAGCCTCCTGAGTAGCTGGGACTATAGGCGCATGCCACCACGCTCAGCTAATTTTTCATAGGTTTTTTTTTAGTGGGCAATGGAATTTCATCATGTTGGCCAGGATGGTTTCAAACTCCTGAACTCAAGTGATCTGCCCACTTCTGCCTTCCAAAGTGCTGGGATTACAGGTGTGAGCCATTGCGCCTGGCCTACCTGTACCTTTTAATACAAATGTCACTCAGGTGTTTTATAAATAGGGTACCCTAAATAAGGTTAGTGAAGACTAAGGTTAGTGGAACTTCCAGACTTGTTTGCAATTTGAGTAATAGCGTAGCTAAAGGGATGCTCCCAAGTTATTTAGAGAACAGATCATGACAATGGCTTTGTGTCCTACCTGAAGCAGTTAAGATTATTATCAGTATGGCACATTAAACCACATGCAGTTAGGTTATATGGAGTTATAAGTCAGGCTCCTGTTGAAATTGCAGAACAGGAATGGCAATTATAATTCAAACTGCTATTCGATTTGTCATTGATACTGATTTGGTAACAAAATAGACATTTAGGAGATAGTTAACTCTTTAGGTGTGGATACCTATTCATGTTTTTGCCTTCATAAAGAAGGATGGTACAAAAAGAACTCGGGTATTCTTCATTCACAGTTTTTATTTCTTCCAATTAACTTTTGTGTCTTCAAAGTTGATTTGTCTTTTAAAAAATTAATACTTCTTACTCATCATACAATCTACACCACCCCAAAGAAAACAAACCCAGGGAAGGAATAATTTAGGGGGCAGTTAAAATGTGCACTATAGGTTTATAACAAATGCTTTCCAGCCCATAATCCTGTACATATACAACGAAATGGCAGCACCTCAAGTTCTTCTGAATGAAGGCCCAAATAATGCCCTAGGGCAAATAATGCAAGCGAAGGCCATGAGAATAATAAAACAGAAGCTTAGTCACTGGCTTCATTCAATTTCCATGGTAGCACACTCTTCAAACTGTCTCACACTTGGTCAAGAGTAAGCAAATATAGAGGCAACATCTTCACTCAGCCAGTAGTAATTATAAGTGAAAGCAGAAATAATTTACCTGGGCCACAAAAATGGTTTTGTCATGTTTTTCATTAAGTCCCTAGCACCTGAAACGTAGCAAATTCTGATACTGGGCTTCTAAAGGCATGCAATTTTTCACTCACATCTACTTCAAAGAATTTCTTCCACTCAAACATAGCACAATCAAGGAAAAACTTCCAGAGGCACAGGAAGAGCACAAGAACAAGTATATGTTGAGGCGTAACATATGACCAAGATGGTACACTATATATAGAAGCAGTGAATGCTGTTAAAGTGCCACTTACAAAGGGATAGTCTAACATTAACACACAACTCAACTGCACTGCTAAATATGGTTGTCTTTATTTTCTTTTTCCTTGCCCAGCCCTATCTAAACATAAAATAAAACTACAGGACTGAAATTAACAATCCATTAAAATCAGCAATAAGTTATGAAAATCATAAAGCTTTTTTTTTTTTTTTTAAGTAATTAAGGGTAGTTAAATTATTTAAAGTATACAAAGTCCAAACAGCCAGGGGTAAGGTCTCCAAGAGGCCTTCCCAGGGTAAGAGAGAGGGCCACAGGGGAACCTTGGAGTTTGAAAGACAAAGGGAACACATGACATCAAAGTGCAGGCTAGAAATTTCACTTAGAAGAAAATAACATTACTGAAAATATTCGTAAGAGTACCAATAGCACCTGCACAGTGGGACTGTGAGGAAGAGAGAGACTGCCTGTAGGAAAATGGAAGCAAATCTTTACATTAAAATGAGACAAGTGCTGAACTTAACTATGTTAACTATGATAGTGTGTCTACAATAGATATCAGATGGTTAAAAGCTGGTAAAAGGTAATGATTCTAAAAACAAAAATAGCATTGACCTTTTTTCTACCTAGCCCAGACCTCATTCATTTTGTGCACTATAAAGAGTGAGGTGTGAGGTGTTTTATCATTATCAAATGCTGCATCAAAATAGATGATTTTTTTCCCCATGTGTTTTTCCACTATAAAAGACATCTATGTTTTTTTTATGGATAAGCTTTAAAAAGATGTCATTTTGGTTTTCAACACATATAAACAGTTATCAAAATCTGAAATAAAAATGCTGCTGTGGCTCAGACCTTGGCCTGCTAGTCTGCGTGCACAACTCTTCTGACCCACGCAGACACAGAGGCACGTGGAGCTTTTTCCTTCTGGCTCCCCAATCCATACTCATAGGCCTTGTAGGATAGAGGCTGTCATGCATGAACTGCTCCCATGTGGCCTAAGGGCAGCAGGATGGAGAGCTGGCAGTTGGGTGCCCTAGTGCTAACAATGCAGGATAAGGTTAGCTTGCTTAGCATGGAATCCAACAGAAGGCTGAGCTGCATGATGATCCCTTTCAAAAGGCTTCATGGGAGTCTCTCCTTTTGCAGAGCATGAAATGAGCTTTTTTAAAAAAATAATAATAATAAAGGATTGATCATCCACAGGCTTCATGATAAACTGTCCCAGGCTGAGTTTTAATAGCTCATTAGCTATCCAAGATTAATACCTGATTTTCTTGTCTTTTCATTTGAATACTTTTTATTTCGCTTTTAGGACCATAAAGCTCAGGAAGGGTTCATAACCCCATCCTTAAATGTGTCTACTCAATGTAGTATGAGCAAACTAGAAAAGCGAAAGAGGATGGCATCTCCAATGTCCTCTTTTCAATCAACTCAAATCAAGAAAATTTCACACAAGTTTTCTGCTGCCACTAAAAATTATGATTTTTCCAATATGAATATTCTGAATATTTGTTCTCCTTGGGAGGCTCTGCCCCACTTTTTGCTAAGTATTTGCTTAAATACAGGTCCTCTGACCCTTTTGTTCAAGTATAGTTTAGTTTTAAAGAGGAGACTGCATCATGAACCCAATTTAAGAGATTGTTTGTATTGAATTGGCCCAGTGAATATTTTGCCCTGCACTGTTATGTCATGCTGGGTTCTATGAAGTGAATGAAAGTTTGACACTGGCACTGGAGTAACCCTCATCACTCCCAATACTCGGCAGGCTGCTGTGGTCATCAATGTCACTGATGCTGGTGGTACTTATATTGTCCACTTCTCCATGGGAGAACTCTGTGCTTTCAACATCCACTTCAATCTCCTCTGCCAAAGGAAAAAAAAAAAAAAAAAAGAACATTAATAATCAAGTATAGCACACCTTCAAAAACTAACGGCATGAGGAAAAGAGGTATAAAAATGTTAATACAACAAGCTTATTATCAGTGATCCCTGGAGAACAGAGGAACTGAAGGTGAAGAGACAGGAATATTTTTTTGCCAAGGGGAATGTCTGACATACAGTGGTGGTCTTAATTTAGGCAGCAAATTTACTAAATCCTTTGACGCCAGTTCGTCTGGACCTCCCACTAAAACCACTTGGCGTATTTGGGAATTAGTGCTTAATATTAAAAGGTCCTAACCCCCAAGTGGTTTAAAAACATCTGTTTTGCATTAAACCACAAACTAATCCTCAGTTCTGTTTATTAATCAGGGTTGCCTTAAATGGTGGGCAGGAGCATAAACTTAATATAGGCAAACTAGAAAATTTACCCATCCAGGCCTTTGGTGGTGCCATTCTACAGATAGTTCAACAGACTTCTAGGATTCATCATAAAGATCTTCAACTAGTCAGTCAAACAAGTCATAATAAAGTAGAGTTTGAGGGATATGTCTTAGATTTAATTTTCTTGCATCAAATATAGCTTGAAATAAGGGCCTGATACTTAAAAGTCTTCAGATTATAGTGAGATCCATTTTGATGGTAGTATACAGACTTAAAAACCAAACATTAAAAAATAAATAAATAAATAAATATTTGACTCAGCTATCGACAGATAATGTTGCTGGATGCAGTGTCTGTAATCCCAGCACTCTGGGAGGCTAAGGCAGGAGGGATCGCTTGAGCGCAGGAGTTTGAGACAAGCCTGGGTAACAAAGTGAGACCCCATTTCTACCAAAAAAAAAAAAAACCCCACAAAAATTAGCTGGGTACACTGGGTGAGCCAGTAGTTCCAGCTACTCGGGAGGCTAAGGTGAGAGGATCACTCTTGAGCCCAGGAAGTTGAGGCTGCAGTGTGCCCACGTCTCATCACTGCACTTCAGCCTATGTGACAGAGTGAGACCCTCTTACAAATAAAAAAAATCTTAATTGTTAAATACTAGATATTCAATCACCAATAATATACATAAAGCAATACACGTTAAAAACAAAAAGGAGTTAAAAAGTTGTTTTCTCCCATCAGAGCTAGAGTGAACCCAGGATTTTTCAGTTACCTTAAAACAAATTCAAAGCCTGATGTTTCACATTTGGCACTGACTTTAAGGGGTCATACTAATCACAACTGCTTTAAAAAAAAAAAAAAAGTGGATTCAGCCAGGTGCGGCCAGCACTTTGGGAGGCTGAGGGAGGTGGATCACGACATCAGGAGTTCAAGACCAGCCTGACCAATTTGGTGAAACCCTGTGTCTACTAAAAATACAAAAATTAGGCGGGTATGGTGGCACGCGCCTGTAATCTCAGCTACTTGGGAGGCTGACGCAGCAGAATCACTTGAACCTGGGAGGCAGACATTGCAGGGAGCCAAGATCGCGCCACTGCACTCCAGCCTGGGAGACACAGCGAGACTCTGTCTCAAAAGAAAAAAAAAAGTGGATTCTTGTGAGGCCAAAAGGACAGGGTGAAGCTATTTCCAGGAATATACTTTTCAAAAGGGCTTGTTGCTTCAAAAGTTTTAGAGATTCTAGAGTTGTGTTTTTAAAATGTAGGCAGCTATCCAAATAATCTATTAATTCATATATTTGCTCTATATCCATATTGCTTCAGAAACCATTTTTCCCCACACCACTGAACATTCATCCAACCTACAACTAGAAGATAATAACAAGGCACACTATTCAAAAGAGCATGCTGAACTCAGTCAAAACAAAGTAAAATGATGGCCAGCACAGCGGCTCACACCTGTAATCCCAGCACTTTGGGAGGCCAAGGCGGGAGAATTGCTTGAAGCCCAGGAGTTTGAGACCACTTGGGCAACAAGGCCTATCTCTATTTTAATAAAATTTAAAAATGTTTTAAAAATTAAAAAAAAAAAAATGAGAAACTGCTTTAGCCAAGTGTACCAGAGATGTTAACTAAAAGCCCCTGTAACACTACAAAAAGGAGGTTGCCAGCTCAGGATAAGGATGGTACTTGGTAAGGTACTACTAAAGTAAGGTACACTGGGAACACTAAAAAAAATTTTAGAGCTATAGTGATGAAATACACCCTCCTCTCTGAAATTTGGAGGTAGTTGGGGTGGGTACAAGGAGGAGGTAACAGGAAGGACAGCTAAAACCTAAAGACCTAAGAAGAGGTTTCCACTAGCTAGCAATAGAGGAAAGACCAGGACACCAAGGTCTGGGTTATTTCTGCTATACCTAATTCAGGGTTATTTCTGCTATACTTCACTGTTATAAATGCAGCATGTCCTTCAGGTTCTTGCTACTGCCTCTGGTAGACTTTTCTTGAAAACTGAGTGCCACACAAAAATAAACTTTTACATAGAAAAATAACAGAACAGAAAAACAAGAACTCCTAGGGTTGTGTTAAAAAGGATGAAAAAACTATTTGAAAGGCTCCTACTCACCAAATCTGGGACAGTTTGAGCATTCAAAAGAATTTAAAAGGATGACTGCAATGGATTGGAACACATTCGGTACAGCAAAACGTGAGTTCATGATATAATCAAAAACCAGTAAAACCAAAACTTGTTACTTCTGGAAGTTGCTATGGTACCAGCTCTGTTTGGGAAACTGATAAAGCAAAAAACAAGACCAAGCATTTATCCCACCTTCCCTGTATGAACTTTATTTCAGGATAACGGAAAAGTTGAGAAAATGTTTATAGAAGAAAAACAGTTATTAATACATGAGGAATGACACAATTAGAAAACCACTATTTTATGACACCTCAATGAAATAAGGGCAAGAATTGCTAAAACTATTAAGTTAAAGGCTGATACATTTATATAAATGTATTAAAATGACCTTACCTGAACCTACTGATTAATATTAAAAGTGCGACAACTAGACACAATACTGACTTAACAGGAAGTACAAAGCACCACCTATGAAGTATTCTGCATCTACCAACTAGTTTACAGTAAACATAAAGGACATAACATATTAAATGACACCATGAGAATACAATCAGACAAATCTAGGATGTGGGAAATTCTATAAGAAAAATGACTCAGTCTCTTGATGTTTCAAAAAATATGTACATATATACACACACAGATCTATACCTATATATTCATTAATGTTTTCTCTGCCAAAGAAGTCTTTTTGAGATGTTGTATAGAAATCAGTTTTTGTTTCTACCAAAATGGTGTGGAACAGGAAAAATTATTATAGATTAATATCTTAAAAGGCACATCAAACAAATGCAATGTGGCCTTTGGATCCTGATTTAAACACACCAATGGTAAAATACCATTTTTGAGACAACTGGAGAAAATTTATCACAGACTGGATATTAGATGATATTAAATAAGATTATCTGATTTTATTAATTTTGTGGGGTATTATAATTGCATTATAATTACATTTTTTAAAATCCTATTTATTCAAGATACATACTGAAGTATTTAGGGGCAAAATGATGTTATCTGGGATTTGAGTTAAAGCATTCCAGAAAAAATACTGAGGGTGAGGGTAGTGAAAAACAGATGAAACAAGTTGACAGCTATTCAAACTGAATGGTGGGTATACAGGAGTTCATTATTCTATTCTAAGTATGTTTGAAAATTTCCACTTAAGAAAGTCAAAACCAAAAAACAAAATCAGAGTCCTAAAAACAAACAAAAAAACCCTGTCATTTGTCTCATGTTTTAGAATCCTGAAGAGCTCATGAGCTCTTTTCTCCAAATGTAAGGCTTCAAATCACCAGTGTTCACCTCTGGGATCTTTTAATGTGATATGAAGCCTGATGTGGTGGGAGCTTTAGAAGAATGATCAGTAAAATTCAAACCATTCTTTTTTGGTTGACTTCTGTTCTTTAATTCTGTCAAAGACAAATATTCTAGGATAGATGGAAAGCGAAATAAAGGGTGTTGTACTTTAAAATCTACATATAAAAATTCACATCACCAGTAATAAAAACTTCGACATCATGTATCTTCCTGACACGGGCACATCATTATTATTTTTTTTTTTTTTGACGGAGTCTCGCTCTCGCCCAGGCTGGAGTGCAGTGGCATGATCTCGGCTCACTGCACGCTCTGCCTACCGGGTTCACGCTGTTCTCCTGCCTCAGCCTCCCAAGTAGCTGGGACTACAGGCGCCCACCACCACACCCGTCTAATTTTTTGTATTTTTAGTAGAGACGGGTTTCACCGTGTTAGCCAGGATGGCCTCGATCTCCTGACCTCGTGATCCACCCACATTGGCCTCCCAAAGTGCTGGGATTACAGGCGTGAGCCACCGGGCACAACATTGCTTCTGTGATATTCCTTACCCCAACTGTATACCCTCAATCTAATCATTTGAAAACATTAGACAAACCCATATTGAGGGACATTATATAATATATAATATAAATACATAAATATGAATATATATTTTTTTCAAGGAAAAAAACCCAAAAAGTTTAATAGCCCACACTGGCTCTGCCAGACAATATTATGATTGCATAAAACCTACAATGTTACACTGTTCCCTAAAAAGAAAGCAAATACAGTGCCTCCCAACATACCCTCCCTAAATCCAGATACAGAGATGTTTAGTATTTCATTAAAGAAGAGGCAAGTTGCCTACCTCGCTCTGAATCAGAACGATCTGAAGAAATAGTTGATCCAATGCTGTCCATTCGTATTCGTTCCATCTCCTGAGGACCCTGCAGCTGTTCCAGTCGCCACTTTAAAAATCTCTGTTCTCGTTCCAAATTCTCAAGCTGGTGCTGGCTCTTCCTTTCAGCTTCTTCAAGTTTCTGAAATGATGAAATGATTTTTACATTTGTGTATAGTCCAGTACAAACAAAAAAACTGATTCCTTCTTTGGCAGAGAAAACATGAATGAATATACACGTGTGTGTGTGTGTGTGTGTGTGTGTGTGTATAAAAATACATAAATACATTTTTAAAGCCTCCGAAATGAGAATGCATATAAATACATATTTTTAAAAATGAAAAATAGTTTTGTCTTTACTTTTGTGTGTATGTAATGAATGCTATGTTACTGAACAAGATGGACTTCTAAAAGTCTGTAATCTCCACAGAGAAACTTCCTCTGTAGTGTGGTATTTGATGGAAAAATACTGAAGGATGCAGCCAAATGAAGTCATCTCCACCAGAGGGCACAACTGCCTTCCTTCTGAGTATGAAGAGGGTAATTGTTATTTTCCTAGTGTTCCCAGCTCTTCAAATGGCCACACTGTCAAAACAATTTAGTTTAATCAGGTTATGTTGTTCCCATCAGATTAGCTGATAAGTTTTTAGAAAGACTTCTCTTGAGGTCAGTTACTAAGAAGGGCATGGTGAACTAGCTGATATATATGAATAGGAATCAGTGCCAATAATTAAACCAGAACCGAGTGAATTGTGCAAATCTGAAAGTAAAAATTCTCACCTTAATGTGTGCTTTGGCTTTGTTGAGCAAACCAAGTGTTGTGTGCCTGGTGCAGTCTGGTCCTAGTGGAATCAGAACTTTTAAACGTTCTAAACAAAGGCGCAGATGAGCTCGTCTAAGAAAGACAAAAAGTCAAATCAGCACAGTCTGGATATTTCACTAGAAATATCATAAAATGTATTTTAAGATAAACAATAATTTGCATCTATTCAGCCCACAGGATAGATGTTACACCCCTAATTCTCCACTTTCAAAGAATGTAGGGGTGGCTGCATTTCAGTCTCTGCTATTTCTGCTGTACTCTTTAGACAACAGTCACTTTAGATTATTATCCCCAATGGTAATCTCTGTCAAGATGGTTTATTTTTTAACTCACCCCATAAACTGTCTCAACTGTATAATATGGAAGTGTGAAAATTGTATTTGATCTTGAATAACTAAAAGGACAATTGTATTTGATCTTGAATAACTAAAACCACAGGTGAGAGGAGAGGTTTTCAGCTGTGGTACCCCAAGGGAGTATAAAATGCTCACAAGTTTCTATTTCCTCCCTCCCACCTTTTACTTGTTTGCACATGTGTGTGTGGGCATGCGCGCGCACACACACACACACCCCCTACTTCTCTACAACTGTAGCCATCCTACAGTGTGTTACATGTTGTTATATATTAGTTTGAACCATATGAAATTTCTGATATTCAGCCACTTTTCACTTATAAAAATGGTGATTTCTTATACTCCAATACAAAAGAAAAAGCAAAATTCTGTGACCAGCTAGGGTAGGATTAGACAAAATGTATGTCCTGTGGTCAATTCTAGCCACAGAAATAACCCAGAAAATAACCCCCTGCTTCTTACCTAAGTGTGCTAGCTTGTTAGCTTAATTTTTTTTTATTTTTCTCTCTTCCTCTCTCTCACTACCTGCCTCCAATCCACAAGGACAACAGGTGACAAAAATTACTTACTGAAAGTCATTGCATTCTCTAATCTACCCTTTCTGTGGGAAAGTTGACGGAAATTTCTCCTAGAAATGATAGCAGAGAACCTCATGGATTTACCTTCCCTGTGCCCTAAAAGAACTATGATCATGGTGATGAGAGAGTTCTGAATATTTAACTTCATCCTAAAACAATACTAGTCCACATCTTTGGTCCTGTGTTTCATAAGGGATAAGGTAATCCAGCAGTTAACAGCATATCTGAAAAGAAAATCCACAAATATGTTCATAGTTTACCCCTCCTCCTTAAGGACCTATAATTGAACTTTCAGTAACTGTCTTAACTGCATCAAGAACAAAACACATACCCTCCATTCTCTTCTGAAAGAGGACCAAAATAGTTTTGCTAATTCATACACCAAACTATGTGCTTTCTCTGTCTTAATAGACAAGAAATAATGTCAAGTGAAATTCTAAAAGGCTAGCAATTTGAAAGAGAGGTAGGAGAAGACAATAAGCAGCCAATTATGTCATGATAAACAAGGATGATTAAAGGTAATGAGGTCAGAGGTTTGGCTGATGAATTAAGATTCTTTTAGCACCTACTAACCTAACTATAGTTAAAGGTCTGACAGTATTTCCATTTCAAATTTCTTTATTGAGTTCAGTACCTCAAGTCTAATATTTGGGTCCAGGCTGAAACCTGACATAAGTGATGTGGATAAAGGAATCCCTAAATTAAAGGTGTATCAATGGATTCTCCTTAATGATATTTAACAACTTCAAAGTCACTTTCCTCCCCTACTATACTACTGAAATGCATGGAACCTTTAGCTAAATTTTTATTTTTAACTGGAAAATTTCTTAGGTGAGGATTCCCATGTGACCACAGTACTCTTGCTCAGCAGACCAGAAAAAGCAAACAAACAGCGACAACAACAAAACACTGGAGTAAAAAGTGCCTTTAAACTCTTCATTAAGATTATTATGGCATATAACAACTGCACTCATATAATATGACTGGAGCGTGGAAACAGAGACTGGCAGCTACATTAATAGACATTCCAGCTTTAAATTCAGTCTTCTAAAAAACTCAACAAAGCAACTAGTAAAGTTAAGCACATTACCACAAGAATACCTTGTCAATTTTGTTCGAATTAACTCCAAAACTTCAGTATATGTAAGAATTATCTTGTATTTTTTAGTTTTTAAGAAACTTCAAAATGGGCTGGGCATGCTGGCTCACGCCTACAATCCTAGCACTCTGGGAGAATGAGGTGGGCGGACTGTTGGAGGCCAAGAGTTCGAGACCAGCCTGGACAACACGGCAAAACCCCATCTCTACTAAAAATATAAAAGTCAGCCAGGTATGGTGGCGCATGCCTGTAATCCCAGCTACTCGGGAGGCTGAGGTACGACAATTGCTTGAACCCAGGAGATGGAGGTTGCAGTGAGCCGAGATGGCGCCACTGCATTCTTCCTGGGCCACAGAGTGAAAGTCTGCCTCAGGAACAACAGGAGAGGGGAGGGGAGGGGAGGGGAGATCAAAATGATTCCGTAAACTTTCATATCAAGGAAAAGAAAGGTGGGTCTATTTTCCGTTTTGTGATACTTGCTAAAACCTAGAATGAAAATAACATATTAAAATTTTTTCTCTCTTTAATCATTCCATGTATTTATTACATGGATTTTACGTACTCAGCACTGTTTCAGATACCTGCTTGAGAAAGAAAAGTAAAAAAGAAATGTTAACTTTAAGAGTTTACGTTCTAGACTACAGAAAGAAACATACTGTTTTGTATCATTTGGTCCACACTGAATGAGTCATACAGATATCAAGGACAACAGAATTTGAATAAATGGAGAGATTGTAATCAGAGGAGGTAGACTTGAAAAAGAGGTTGAAATTTGACTTTGGACTTGAAGAATATTGAATTTGTCTATGAAAAAGCAAAGATTCTCCAGGTAATTTAAAAAGTAAAGGACCTAAATTTATAAACTGGGAGCATGTTTAAACATAAAATTTTAAATGCCTTATTTTCTCTCCTTCAAGGGAAAACAACTGAGCTGGAATTCTATAAGGAAATAATCAGCTAGTTTCAGCTGTCTGAGGATCTGCAATGCACTGACAAATCAGGAGGTACCCAGACCAAAGTTTGAAAAATGCCTAAATGAACAGGGAAGGCAGAATGCTCTAAAAGGTATTTTTTATTAGCCACTACTGAACATTTATTGTCAAATAATTATTCATCTGCTCTGAGATACAGCTTACACCAAGAAAATACACCCTGAGATCTCTCACAAGGGCAAGTGATGCCATTCTTCATATTTTGTAAATACAGTCCTCCAAAATTGATATTAATATGAAGGATGAACAGTGAATTATTTCCTCTGCTCTTGTGGAGAGAGGTGTACCTGTGGAAGATAAATGTCATTTCCTTAAGTTTTTGTATTTAAATGAAACAGGCATTTGGAGAGTAGAATAACAAATGGTTAATGGCAGTTGAACAGCAGCTGACCAAGAGGGAGAGTCCCATCCAAATAATACACACGGTTACCACATGTCCTTAGATGCCACTTAGGTAAATGTACCCTTCCAAGAGCAATGGATGCCCTGTAACTGTAAACTGGAAAGAGTTAAATCAGAAAAATCCATTCTCCTCAATGTGTAAGTTTTTTTCTCTCCTACAAATTCTTAGAACAGCAATTGTATGGCAAAATTATTCTTCCTTTTCATTGGTGCTGCTCTCCACCCTTTCCCCCATAAGTCTCCCTGTTGGTAACCAGATTGCGAGCTTCACCACCAGTGACCTAGAAAGGCATATCTTTTGATGCCATCTGGTCCTTTCTTTTCTTGCCTTCATTCTCATGTGACTGGTAGCTCAAGAGTCTCCTGTATGAGGTTGCCAAATCATGGATGCTGTAAGACTTCGGGGGAAGGAAAACAGACAAGCAATAGAAGAAAATAGCTTGGTTTGATTTGAAAATCCTTATTCACGGGCTGGGTGCAGTGGCTCACGCCTGTAATCCCAGCACTTTGGGAGGCCCAGGCGGGCAGATCTTCTGAGGTCAGGAGTTCGAGACCAGTCTGGCCAACAAGGTGAAACCCCAACGTTACTAAAAATGCAAAAATTAGCCAGGCATGGTGGTCCATGCCTGTAATCTCAGCTACTCAGAAGGCTGAGGCAGGATAATTGCTTGAACCCGGGAGGTGGAGGGTGCAGTGAGCTGAGATCGCGCCACTGCACTCCAGCCTGGGTAACAGAGCAAGACTCCACCAAAAAAAAAAAAAAAAATTCCATATTCACTGAGGAAAAAAATTGCAACTATCATATGATGATGTTTTTCAAGTCTCTAAGGGAGAGAAGAGCTGACACAGAGAATAAGGATTCATGAAAGGCATGGTCCTGCACCTCTAGTAAAAGAAGGGAAAGAAGGACGGGGAAAGTTAAGGCTGCTGTTCTGAATATTATGATGAACACTAGACAAACAGCAAGTAGAAAGAACCTGGTACTGAAACATTTATAGAACTAGATTTAATGGAAACTGATTTTTTAAAACATTTAGCTCCTTGGTAGACATTTACTTTACTTTTATTTAACATATACCTTTTTAAAAAAACATGAACAGCTAATAAAAACTGTAAAACTGAAACCTTTCCTATTTTAGCATGAGTTACAGTAAAACAAAGTTAGAATTAAAGTACTGCAGCAGGAAGTGCCCTGTGAGAAAACTGGAGTTGCCTTGCTGAGGGAGGGGGTTGGAGAATGAAGAGTTCCCAAAGTACTTTTATTTTCAAAGACACTTTGAGTTCTGTTTTAAAATGAGATTTTAAAGTGGGTTTTGCCCAGGGGAAAAGGTAATTCCCAGCCACTAACCCTGTTAGAGAGAAGAGTCCTATCAAAATTAACCACACCTTCAAAAAAGGGCAAGCCCCTTGTGGGATAAAGAACAATTAGAGTCTGTTTGGCTTTTATTTTGGAAGACTGGGATCATTTTTCCCTGAAGGAACCAATGCTCCTTTTGATTTCAAACTCTGTAACCTCTACTGCCAAACTGATGTACCACAGAACATGAAGGGAAATGATTTTGCTATAAAATGGCTCCACTAGTAGCTGTGCTATTTTAAAGCACAGGTGTATCAACTATAGGAAGCGTACACTGTTGTGGGAAAAGAGAGGAAAGAATACCCTTTCAGAAACAAACCGAGTATCATTTGATGATGTTTTTCAAGTAGTCTTTAAAACTCTAATGCCCCTGTCCAACAATAATAAATCTAACCCCTGCCTGGCCCCACAGATGATCCACTGGCAGATGCCTTTGGAGGCATGGTCCTTCATTGGAACCTGCTTGTCTTTCATTCTTCCACTATAGGATACCTAGACTTTACCAGGTAACTAAATCAAAATGGAAAGCAAGTCAAGTGATGGAGACAGTGCTTATATTTTCCTCTCTGCTGAATGTTACGTAATAGGCTATGAGTCCTCCCATGAGCCACATTCTTCAAAGCTGCAGTGGCTTGTGGCCAGGTTTCCCAATTCCTGACACACACTCCTGCATGTGACAGCAGCTAGCTACTTATCCTACATTCTATATACCAAAGTGTCTCTAAAACTTAATGTGTTGAGAATCTTCTGAAAACCCAAATTTACCCCCCCAAAAAACCCTGCCTGCCTGTTTTCCTAATGAAAAATGACATTAAAAATGGATCCTGATATATCAAAAGCATATTGTGGCTGAGTTTTATTTACTAAAACATGTACGATCATATTCTGCTGTTCAGCTTATTCTGTTCATGAAATAAAAAAGCTAAACAAAGGCCGGGCATGGTAGCTCATGCCTGTAATCTCAGCACTTTGGGAGGTTGAGGCGGGCGGATCACGGGGTCAGGAGATCGAGACTACCCTGGTTAACACAGTGAAACCCAGTCTCTACTAAAAACACAAAAAATTAGCCAGGAGTGGTGGCACGCGCCTGTAGTCCCAGCTACTCAGAAGGCTGAAGCAGGAGAGTCGCTTGAACCTGGGAGGCAGAGGTTTCAGTGAGCTGAGATCGCGTCACTGCACTCGAACCAGAGTGACAGAGTGAGACTCCATCTCACAAAAAAAAAAAAAAAAGCTAAACAAGCTATTTCTACAAAATGGCATTTGATAATTGTATGTTTCACCTACAACTCATATATTATCTAATTCACAGAAAATAAACAGACTGTTAACTCCCAGGTAGTAACTTGGCAAGTGGCATGTCCCTAGCGTCAGATCTGATTGTGGTAGTCATGGGACTTAATGATGACAGAAATAAAAACTTAGGAAAATAGCTGGGACTCTCTTCTCACTTTTCAAAAAGAAGCAGCTTTCACTTAAATAGTCTTAATTGGTATCTTATAATCAAATAGAAATATCAAGTGTTATTATAAAGTTGCAAATTATACAAATTACATATAATATATAATAATATAAATTATTCTGTCACATTGTCAGCCTCAGCATGAAAGGGCTTATCTGTATACAAATAAGAATTAAAATGGTTGAGATGCATGTTACTTATTCTTGGGAGACTTTTTAAAACCACTTTCTTTCAATAAAATCTAAATAGTTTTTAGCATAGGCTATATATACCGCTAGAGGTATTCAACACTGAGCCAAAGGATATTTGAAGCCACAGGGTTATACTATCCTTTCCAGAAGTCCTAATTTTTTTTCAAAAATTTGGAAGAAAAACATTGTATATAAAAACAAGCACAAATAATGCAAAATATGTTTTTAAAAGAAGACTTCAAATTTCATATTATTTCAGACAGGTTGAGTATTCCTTATGTGAAATGCTTAGGACCAGAAGTGTTTCGGATTTCTCATTTTTTCGGATTTTGGAATATTTGCATTATATTCAGCTAAGCATCCTAAATCCAAAAATCCCAAATCTGATATGCTCCAATGAGCACTTCTGTTGAGAGTCATGTTGATGCTCAAAATGTTTCACATTTTGGAGCATTTCATATTTCTGGACTCGGGATGCTCAACCTGTACTACATCCCAGGATCTCCAGGAATTTATGTTCAGACTGCTAGAGCAAATCACTACACATCACTATAGACTTTGGAACATCATTTTTGACTCATGGCTAGGATTATGTCTCTCAAAGGTTTGAAGAGAGAAAAATAAGGGACAAGGGAGAAGGGAGAGAAGATATGGAAGAGAGAGGAAAGGGAGATGTAAATTAATGATGACAAAATAGTAGCATATTCTTTCTCAAACTACACAGATTCCACATAGGCTGAAATGTTATTTAGTCTTTACAACTCAGAAATATGAAGAACGTGAAGTGTCACTCAGTAACAATTATCATCAGTAAACAACAGTGCCCTATTATACCACTGAGCTAAATGCTGTAACGATTTTTCAAGTTGTCAGTAATCTTTACCTGTTTGAAGACTATAATTTAGTCCTCTGCCTACCACCTTTCCAGCCTCATTTCCCATAACTCATACCCTTGCAAACCTCTTCCATAACCAAATGTGCTTTTTTGTACTTGCCAATTTCTCTACCTGGAATGCCATTCTCTCCAAATGTCCACCTGGTGGGCATCTAACTCATTTTCAGGCCATGACCAAACAATTTCTTCCACAAGATCATCCTAGGGATACTCCTTCCTCAGATAATACTTGATTTTATACTAATCACACTGTATTTCAATTGAGACTGAAGCCATACTTTCAGTCATTTCTGTTTTTCAAATAAACAAAATGACTGGCACACAGTGGGGAGAAGAGATGTAATATGTCTAGTGGATGTTTCTGGGACTCTTAAACTCACCAAAGTTGAGGTAACAATCAATACTAGGACCTCCAAACAGTATAATCAGATGCCAGGCTAACATTTGTGAGAGATCTGTTTATGAATGCCAGAACTCTTAACCGTTTTTTGTTTGTTTATTGTTTTTTTGTTTTCTGGTGCAACTGAAGTCACCAGCAAATGTTAAGGTGCACACCACCAAAGATGTCTACATGTAGAGTAACCAACAGTCTCCAACTTAACTCTTCATGAGAGTCAACACTTTTTTTTTTTTTTTTTTTTTGAGACATAGTTTCACTCTGTTGCCCAAGCTGGAGTGCAGTGGCACGATCTCGGCTCACTGCAACCTCCGCCTCTCGGGCTCAAGCAATTCTCCCACCTCAGCCTCCTGAGTAGCTGGGATTACAGGCGCGTGCCACCACGCCCGGCGAATTTTTTTATTTTACTAGAGACAGGGTTTCACCATATTGCCCAGGGTGGTTTCGGACTCCTGAGCTCAGGCAATCAGCCTGCCTCAGCCTCCCAAAGTGCTGGGATTACAGGCATGAGCCACCACATCCGGCCAACACCTTTTTTAACAGTGAAGCAGAGTTTAAGAACTGCAGCTTTTACAACAGAATGACTTTATCAAAGTATTTACAGTGATAGGGGCCTAGGACTAGGAAAACAGAAAAGAAACAGCTAAGAAAACCAAGGTATGAGAAGGGAAAGTCCAGAAAGAAATATTCCACAATGCAAAGAAGAAAAAAATTAAATCAACCGTTCTTAGTCCCATGTGATAAATGAGAAACTAGTGTATGCATAGCCCTACAAGATCCATGGACTGCTTGCTAAGTTGAAGACTATAGTGCAGAACATATAAACAACTATTTTTTTAATTATCCTGCATTCATGTCTAAGGAAGACTTCATTTTTGACAGCCTCATTTGAAAAAAATAATAATAATTAAATCTTGTTCCAGAGGCATTTGTTCTTGACTGGAACTCCCACAAGGAACCCAGTCTCCAAAGTGATTTAACAGAAATTGCTCACTTGACATCCATTCTGTGCTAAATTTAGTTTCTATGCATACTTCCAAAACCCTCTCTTATCTGTTTATAAGGATTTAGTTAAAAAGAAAAACTTGATCATTCATTCACCATATTTCTTCTTTAGTCACACAAGAACTTTCTGTATTCCAAGTTTCAAAGTCTGGGAAATAGGGCTACATCACTGGAGAAAACAGTGGCAATTTGTTCTAAATACAAAATAGCTTATTTTCCTTTGGCAACTTTCCAGGGGTTTGGGTGGATGGAAGGGATACTCCTCTCTATAGAGAGATCAGGCTCTGAACCTGGACTACTGTCAAAACTTAGCCATCGATGGGAGAGAATATTTTTTAATTATCTTTCACATCAATTTGGAAACTGATTAAAGATTTCTGCCTTATTAACAGTTTTTCTACTCTTTGGCCTTTTGTTGGTGTTCATCCCTATTCTGGCAGCCCCCATTGGCTGATTTAATGGTACCAAGGGGCTGAGAAGTGTTGCTGTCCAAAAGAAAAAGCATTCTCTCACAGGGACTGGGAAGGCAATCTGCAATCACAACAGTAGCTACTTGTTAATTTTCTATTTGAAACACAGTGATGTCAATAGTATTGTACCCTGCCAGCCACCATGGGGTAAAGTACATTTTGAAACCAAAACAAACTTCCTACGTGCTGGCAAGTGAGATCTGAGATACAGTGATAACATTCTATAAGACACTGACCTAGTTTTATATACAAAATGCAAGAATTAAGTCTACTCTTCTATGAAAGTTTAAATCTAACTCTCACAGCTCTATTCCTACCCAGAGCCCAGTATAATTGCTTTATTATATCAAATTATTGTCCAGGATGGAAGAGGGAAATGATGAAATACTGTTACTGATCTCTAATTAAAATGGTGATCTTACATAGCACAAAACAGCACGTTTAAAGAATGCTTTGTAATATAGCTGTTCATCTAGAAGCATAAAATGAAAATAGCAAAGCACCTTTAAAAATGGCCCTACTAATAAGATGTCAGTTGTAAAATAGCTCATTTTAAGGAGATATATTCATGTAGGAGGAAAGACATTTTATTAAATGGAACAGGAATAATCTGACCCAAGAATTAATTCACCCCAGAAGGCAAATATTCATAATTTGTACTGAATATGAGTAACCTGAAATAGAGAGTTAAACGATTAAAAGTGGTAACCATGCTTACTACTGGCAGATGGCAAATGATTTGGCATTGCTGGACATCTGCCAATCCAGTTAAGCCAGCCAGGAATTATTTTTAAAGTCCTATTTTAGAACAATTTTCCCAAAATCAAAATGCAGCTTGTTTTTTGGTGAGGAGGACATAAAATTTGCGGTAGAAAAAGGGTAACAAAGTGAACTGTTGGCCAATGTGTATGTGTATGTGGTGGTGTTGTCGTCGTTAACAACTGAGGCATTTACAGGCCATTTGCAACCTCTGGAAAAATAAAATTCACAGAATTTAAAATATGCCATAGTCCCTGATAATAATAGAGAATCGATGTTTTGGTATGTCTTTTTATTTCTAAATTACTTAATTGTTCTGAGCTCTCTTTCATTATACTGTATCACTTTTTTTTTTTTTTTTTTTTTTTTTTCCCTGACCACAAAGGGCCCAACTGAAGAGTAGTTTTTGAGAGTAACTTTTGGAGGCAGCCTAGCATAACACAACACCTGGCACCAATCCTGGGCATGCTCTCCTCTGATAAGGCAGAAATTTTCTGTGTTATAGTAGGGCACTTACAGATTAGCACTTTTAGGCGGATAGAAAGTGAACCCTAAGAACTACTTTTTTAAAACCCTTCTGAAAAGGGAAAGATGGTTTGATAGATTAACACCAATTACAATTATCTCCTCTTTATCAACTAAAAGACTGGGTTCAAGTTATATCTGGGTTGCAACATTACACTGTGTGACTTGCTTCTATTTATATTTGTCTAAATCTTAGTTTGACTCTCCTCTAGAAAAGCCCAGGAAAAGATTAAATGAGAGAGGAATCAGAGCTCTAGTATTTATTTTATATGATTCCAGCCTCAGCTCAATACCATTACAATTTTCTAAGGACTGCTACACAAGTGCTATTATTTTCATTTCATCAATAGCTCAGGAGAACAGCCCTGAAAAATCTATACAGTTCCAGGGATTTGAGAAAAGAAGGAAGAGCCAGACGGAGGGGAACATGTTTCAATTATTGCCAATCAATAATTTAGTTGTTCATCAGGCAGGCTGTGTGGCTCTCTTGCCTAAGTATATTCCAATAGCAAGAACATATTGACTATTACTCCAACTAAAGAAGCCAGTAGAGTATGGAGGTTACATTTTCCAATCTTGGCTACATTTCCTTTCAGATGTTGCAGGATGAAAGTTCTAAAACATCTTTCAGGATCACCAACAACTGTTATCTCACAGAACAAAAGGCATATGAAGGATACTTGGACATGGTGGAAAATAAGACCCAACATATATTCTGTATTTTCTTCTAAAATATCAATATTTCTTGAACATTGCAAACCAGCAAACCCATGTTCCCTCATTCATCTGACCCAATATATGCTAGCAGTAAATTCCAACTGTTTTCAAGGAAGTCCTAAGGGCCCATATCACCAAATTGCTTCTTTAAGAAAAATCATTTTCCATTATAAAAATAGCAGTCTTGAAAAGTCAGTCAGCTCTATCTAAATTGTGTTATGTTTACAAATGTTTTAACTGCAAAGATGGAATTTCTAATCAAAAAAAAGAACCTTATTTAGAAAAGAGTGATTTTTTTCACAGCTTTGTCGAATACAAGCTGTTCTGTAAAGGAGTAATTGTGAATCAGGCTGGAATAAAGTGAATCAAGATAGAAAAACCCTACAAACATAACAATTCTAAAGAAAAATGACATATTTGGTTGCATCAATGGTCCAAATGCCAGAGTTCATTATTGACAATGACACCAACAGATGGCTCAGAAAAAACTATGATAGCTGTCCTCCATGACAGTAACCAATATATTACAGAAACATATGCCTAACATCTCCTTACTAAAGCCCAATAGCAATATTTAATCAAAGAACTGATCTAAACTTGGTTTGATTTTATTTCTATTTTTATTAGGGTAGTAAGATAGTTACCACACATTGTATTAAGACTGTCTTTTTTTAATTTGAGAATTCCTCTTTTAAGATTCAAAGGGAATAGACACCTTCATTTTAGTCATTATGATTTTTGAAGAAGAAATCTAAGTGTACCTTTTCCTAATTTCTGGGTTTCTCCCTTATCTTAATTCAGCCATTACACTTCAACGTTAGAAAACCTGTATCTTTCTCATTTAATTTTAGATTTTAAAGGGACAGCTTTGCTCTAGTTACTTCAGGATAAAAGTATCAGAAAATAATGCATTCTATGAAACATAGATTTTTCTGTAATGGCATAAAATCCCCTATTAACCTCAGTTTTTAGGGAAGCTTACAAGAGATAGGTTATGGGTTAAAATTTTTAAAAATCAATAATCACGGGTTGATGCACTAAAGCAGGCAGAAAGTTTAAAAAGGCATAGGATTTCCCATGCAAACATCTTGCTTGGGCTTCTCTATTAAAGGATGAGAAGCACTCAGATAAAATATAATGTACAAGGTGAAATACATGATCTCAAAGTTACTAGGCTCTTCATCATATAGGGCCTACTAGAATAAAGTTGACATCTTCAATAGTACTCCAAAACAGAATGACCTCTAAGAAATTATGGAGGGCTGGCCGGGCGTGGTGGCTCACACCTGTAATCCCAGCACTTTGGGAGGCTAAGGCTGGCAGATCACGAGGTCAGGAGATCGAGACCATCCAGGCTAACACAGTGAAACCCCGTCTCTACTAAAAATACAAAAAAATTAGCCGGGCATGGTGGCAGGCACCTGTAGTCCCAGCTACTTGGGAGGCTGAGGCAGGAGAATGGCATCAACCCGGGAGGCAGAGCTTGCAGTGAGCTAAGATTGCACCACTGCACTCCAGCCTGGGCGACAGAGCGAGACTCTATCTCAAAAAAAAAAAAGAAAAAAGAAAATTATGGAGGGCTAAGGAATTGGATGTTCAGTTATCCTTATTTACTTAGAGGTAATGATAGATTGATCTGTCCCAGTTGAGGCTTTTGGTTGTTTTCACAAGACATTTGGGCATTCACCAACATTGCCACCACAAAAAGAGGGAGAACCATTGTAGACACTCCTTCATAGAAAACACAGCCATTAAAAATGACACTGTATTTTAGCTGTCATCAGAGACATACCAGGAAAGCAACTATAAATTAATAAGAAGGTTGTATCACATTCTCCAAATGTACTCTCAGGCCTGTATCTATCTTATCCATGCTGAAAAGCTGCAAGCTCACTTTCACCCCAGAGTAGGTGACAACTATAATGATTAAAAGAGCAAAAATGACTCAGATGTAGTATTTCTCCTGAAAGCCCTTTTAAACATACTGAAAACATGATAAAAACCAATTATGGCAAACTCCAAGACAGAACCATGCAGAGGAATAACCACTCGTGTCTAAGCTGTTCATATTAGCTTCAGCCTGGGATAACCCCTGCTATGAGTTTACCTCAACTCCCATCTCAAACACACACAACTTAGCACTTAATTATATGCTGCTTATAGAAGCTTATAATATCTTTTGTCTTCTACCTAGACTATAAGTCTCCAGAGCAGGGCTTAGGACTTCTACTTCTTTTATCCTATCCCCATTACCTAGCACACGGTCAATGCCTAATACGTGCTTGTCAGTTGATTTGTAATTATCTTTAGAAGTCCTCTGTCAGTGTTAGGATCTATACCACTTCAAATGAACTCCCATTTCCACCAAAAATTTCAAATCAGAAAACATCATCTTGGGGTATGTAAGACTGTCAAGAGACATCAGCATAATTACCCATTACTTGTAAGTCACCCTAGATTGATAATCAAAGGAAGTTCAAAATAAATCCTAAATTTTCAAGATCAAGTAATCAAGGAAGTTTGAAACAAACCCTAAATCTAAATTTTTAACATATTTCTTTGTTCTCTCATCTAAAAGTGCAAAGGGTGAGGAAGGGAAGAGAGTCAGAGAGAGGAGCCAAATTGTACTTTATTGAAAACAGTAAAACTGTTGTTAAAAGATAAACAATTTTTAACTATTATTTATTCCTAACCACTGTTGGGCCTGTACTAGCATCTAACTCCGCCATACTCAAGAGCTCTACCAAAATCTTCACCTGCCAAGAAAGATGTGTCCATTTTGCAAATCGAAGGTGACAAACTCAAACATATGCTTGAGCTCCAGCTTTTCCATATCCGAACTAAAAAATCCTAAATAGAAGTAGAATACAGTTCTCTATACCATTTCTAGAAAACATTTCTCCATCGAGGACTACCATTTGAAAAAACAAAATTTTTAACATAAAGCACTAAACAGCAGTAGCCTCAAGCTAATGTTTAAAAATCAATTGTTTTCTATTCCATTCAACTATTACTAAACATTGTTGACTACAATTTTAAATGAATGGAATTTTATTATGGCAAATTATAAACCCAGTTAAAATCTAAAAAATAATAAAGTTAACAGGAATTTGCCTGAGTAAATTAATCTACATAAGAAATCTTTATCTGGATGAAATTTAAAATTTTATGATCTCGAGAATATTTAAAAATTAATTACTAGGACGGGTGTGGTGGCTCATCCCAGCACTTTGGGAGGCTGAGGCGGGGGGATCACGAGGTCAGGAGTTTGAGACTAGCCTGGCCAACATGGTGAAACCCCGTCTCTACTAAAAATATAAAAATTAGCTGGGCGTGGTGGCAGGTGCCTGTAATCAGATACTCAGGAGGCTGAGGAAAGAGAATAATTTAAACCTAGGAGGCAGAGGTTGCAGTGAGCCAAGATCACGCCATTGCACTCCAGACTGGTGACACAGCGAGACTCCCTATCAAAAAATAAATAAATAAATAAATAAATCACTAATATATTTCCTTCTACGCACAGCAAATCAGAATGTGCTAAACAAAACTATTTTCAAATTTTCTAATAAAATGCCCAATACAGCAGGAACAAGTTTTGGTATATGATATTTGAAACTCACTAAAATAGTTATAAATTACTTTTTTTTTTTTTTTTTTTTTTTTGAGACGGAGTCTCGCTCTGTTGCCCAGGCTGGAGTGCAGTGGTGCAATCTCGGCTCACTGCAAACTCTGCCTCCCAGGTTCACACCATTGTCCGGCCTCAGCCTCCTGAGTAGCTGGGATTACAGGCGCCCGCCATCATGCCCGGCTAATTTTTTTATATTTTTAGTAGAGACGGGGTTTCATCGTTGTTAGCCAGGATGGTCTCAATCTCCTAGCCTCGTGATCCACCTGCCTCAGCCTCCCAAAGTGCAGGGATTACAGGTGTGAGCCACGACGCCCAGCCAAATTACCTTATTTTTAATAACTTCTTATCTCTACTTTAATTGCTTCACAGCCTTCAAATGAATCAAACTCAGAACTCACATATATGTAACTCATATACCTTTGTGGAAAAAAAGATGTGCATATGTATCTCTCTCATAACGCTTTTAAATTGTGGCAACAGAAAAGTGGCTCCAGATGAACCCATTGGCCATTTCAATAATAATCTCTGTAGCTAGCAGCATGTATGGAAATTTAGCACATCCTAACATATTTTCCTAAAGCTATTAATTCTAAACTAAGAGAGACATTAGCTTTCCAAAAAGAAATAGGTCTTCCTAAGGTTCTGTCCAAGATCAGTGTTCCAGCAGATCATGGAAACTTCCATGAAAGATTGTATTTCTGTAAATAATTCTACAGGCCTTAAATGATGTCAAATTAAATAGTTGTGAGAAGAAACAAAAAAAACAGAAGGAAAATAGGATTAACACAACTGCAGATGAAAATCGTGGAAAAGAGTTTATCTCAAAAAGCAAGCTGAAATCTAAGATGCTATATCAAAGTATAGAGCTATTTAGACAGAACAGGGTAACAACACCTCAAGGGCCAGATATTTGTATAAATTCCAAAAATTCTGAGGAATGTTTTCATAACAAAAAAGATCTGTCACAGCTTCTATGCTAATTACAGTAAACTTCAAGTTACAATGGAGTTTCTTGGTCTGCTGCACCAATTCAAATACAGAAAAAAATGTACTTTCATCTGTAAAACCATTGCACTCAAGAGGCATTTTCTCATGGTACGACTTTAGCAAAGAGGTCCCATTATGAAGCACAATCACCACATATTTCCTAAGTGGGTCATATTACCTAGAATATTCTATGGGGACAAACTGTTCTCTTTGAAGCAGGAGTGGAGAACAAAACTATTTTCCTTGGAAAGGGAATATATTTGCAGAGTAGCAAATATCTCAGTATGTGCCTTCCTAAAATATTTTCTATCTTGACATGGCAGGTTTTACCAGCGAAAACAAAAACAAACAAACAAAAAAATTCAGCTATTTATTTGACTTGGCAGTCAACTTTTTTCTCTTAATCTAACGAAAGGTACAGAGCCTGCTACAGAAATGTTCCTTACTAATTCACCTTAAGTATTAAGTGTAAGGCACTGTGTCAGATACAAAGACAAGCAAGTTACAGTTTCTTCCCTCATGGAATATACATGCTCTAGCAATAAAATAAATGATCTAGAAAGGGAGGAAATAACACTATAAAGTAGTATGGGTTAAAATTCATACAAGTGATACAAACAGTGAATCTGAGATAGGAATTTAGAGAGATCAGTTTGGATAATCAGGAAACACTTTGTGAAAAATTATGTATCTTAGCTGTGCACCTTGAAGGTAGTGTAAAAAACTCTGGTCTGCGAATCAGAAAACCTAGTTTCTCATCCTGACTTTGTCATTAACCAGACTGGCAGAGCATATTACTTAAAGGGACTTAGATTTTCAATACTCTACTAGATGATCTTCTAAGGTCTCTCCCACCTTTATTGTCTGTGGAAATGTATGAACAGAATACACCTATTGCCTTTTTTAAAATCTTACTTTAAAGTACTGTAAACTAAGTGGTTCAAAAAAAATCTTTAAGTTCACAAATTAATGCACTCTTACTACAGAAACTATGACAATAAAATCAACATGATCATTTCCCCTTGAATCTCACTCCTTTCCCCAGAAGTAACAAAAGTGTATCCGTTTGACATCTCTTTTGAGGTGTGCCTTTTCCTATGCGTTTATATACACATACATGTACATATAGAAATATAATCATCCCACAGTATCAATGGGGGATACCAAAATCCCCAAATGCTGAAGTCCCTGATATAAAACGGTGTAATATTTGCATATAACCTATGTATATCCTCCTCTATACCTTAAATCATCTCTAGATTACTTATAATAGTTACTACAATGTGAATACCATGTAAATAGTTGTTGTATTGTTTAGGGAATAAGGACAAGGGGGAAAAGTCTGTATATGTTTAGCATAGATGCAATTTTTCCCCCAAATACTTTCAATCCATAGTCATTTGAATCCATGGATGTGGAGTTCACAGATACAAGAGCCAACTATATGTGATTTTGCTTTGTTATTTTTTAACATAAATGAGATCATATTGAAATATGCTATTTATATAGCAAATTGCTATTTTGCAATTTGCTTATTTTCATTTAATATGACTTGGAAATCTCTCCACATACACATATACACATCTACATCATTCTTTTTACTTGCTACATGGTATGGATGTATCATCATTTATTTAGTCATTCCCCTGTTAGGAGAAATTCATGTTACTTCTAATTCTTTTGTTATTATAAACTCTTTTGTCATTCTTGTTCACGCCTATCTGTGCATGAGTAGAAGTTCAAAAAGCAGGGGAAGTATATAGTCAATCTGAGCTGAAGTTATAAAGGTAGAAAACATAGGAGAAGATGAAAAAGCTCAGACCAGGCATCCATATTTTCAGCAAAGGGAGAAATGAAGAGTCACAACAGGATACTGGAAATACCTTTAGACTAGGAGATGGGAGATACGGGTCCTAGCCATTGGATCAAAAACTAGATCTAAGAGTAAAAAGTGGGATTGGGTACTTCAAATAGCAGAAATTTTTAGTCTCGAAGAAATCTTAAAAGATACTCATCTCTATCACATAATTTTAGAGGAACTAAGGTCCTGTCTGTAAACTACAATATAATTTGATGACCCCTAGAGCTTTGGCTTTTGCCTCACACTCTCTTGGAGGGGTAAAAAAAAAAAAAAAAAATGGTTTGAATAGTCATTATGGTAAATGCTATAGGGGGACAATGAGAAGTGAAAATGGCCAATCCATAAAGGCTGCAATTAAAACACAGCGTAACTATCTAGTGGACTCAGTCAGCACAGCTCTCATTAACCAGACTGGCAGAGCATATTACTTAAAGGGACTTAGATTTTCAATACTCTACTAGATGATCTTCGTTCCAGCAGATCATGGAAACTTCCATGAAAGATTGTATTTCTGTAAATAATTCTACAGGCCTTAAATGATGTCAAATTAAATAGTTGTGAGAAGAAACAAAAAAAACAGAAGGAAAATAGGATTAACACAACTGCAGATGAAAATCGTGGAAAAGAGTTTATCTCAAAAAGCAAGCTGAAATCTAAGATGCTATATCAAAGTATAGAGCTATTTAGACAGAACAGGGTAACAACACCTCAAGGGCCAGATATTTGTATAAATTCCAAAAATTCTGAGGAATGTTTTCATAACAAAAAAGATCTGTCACAGCTTCTATGCTAATTACAGTAAACTTCAAGTTACAATGGAGTTTCTTGGTCTGCTGCACCAATTCAAATACAGAAAAAAATGTACTTTCATCTGTAAAACCATTGCACTCAAGAGGCATTTTCTCATGGTACGACTTTAGCAAAGAGGTCCCATTATGAAGCACAATCACCACATATTTCCTAAGTGGGTCATATTACCTAGAATATTCTATGGGGACAAACTGTTCTCTTTGAAGCAGGAGTGGAGAACAAAACTATTTTCCTTGGAAAGGGAATATATTTGCAGAGTAGCAAATATCTCAGTATGTGCCTTCCTAAAATATTTTCTATCTTGACATGGCAGGTTTTACCAGCGAAAACAAAAACAAACAAACAAAAAAATTCAGCTATTTATTTGACTTGGCAGTCAACTTTTTTCTCTTAATCTAACGAAAGGTACAGAGCCTGCTACAGAAATGTTCCTTACTAATTCACCTTAAGTATTAAGTGTAAGGCACTGTGTCAGATACAAAGACAAGCAAGTTACAGTTTCTTCCCTCATGGAATATACATGCTCTAGCAATAAAATAAATGATCTAGAAAGGGAGGAAATAACACTATAAAGTAGTATGGGTTAAAATTCATACAAGTGATACAAACAGTGAATCTGAGATAGGAATTTAGAGAGATCAGTTTGGATAATCAGGAAACACTTTGTGAAAAATTATGTATCTTAGCTGTGCACCTTGAAGGTAGTGTAAAAAACTCTGGTCTGCGAATCAGAAAACCTAGTTTCTCATCCTGACTTTGTCATTAACCAGACTGGCAGAGCATATTACTTAAAGGGACTTAGATTTTCAATACTCTACTAGATGATCTTCTAAGGTCTCTCCCACCTTTATTGTCTGTGGAAATGTATGAACAGAATACACCTATTGCCTTTTTTAAAATCTTACTTTAAAGTACTGTAAACTAAGTGGTTCAAAAAAAATCTTTAAGTTCACAAATTAATGCACTCTTACTACAGAAACTATGACAATAAAATCAACATGATCATTTCCCCTTGAATCTCACTCCTTTCCCCAGAAGTAACAAAAGTGTATCCGTTTGACATCTCTTTTGAGGTGTGCCTTTTCCTATGCGTTTATATACACATACATGTACATATAGAAATATAATCATCCCACAGTATCAATGGGGGATACCAAAATCCCCAAATGCTGAAGTCCCTGATATAAAACGGTGTAATATTTGCATATAACCTATGTATATCCTCCTCTATACCTTAAATCATCTCTAGATTACTTATAATAGTTACTACAATGTGAATACCATGTAAATAGTTGTTGTATTGTTTAGGGAATAAGGACAAGGGGGAAAAGTCTGTATATGTTTAGCATAGATGCAATTTTTCCCCCAAATACTTTCAATCCATAGTCATTTGAATCCATGGATGTGGAGTTCACAGATACAAGAGCCAACTATATGTGATTTTGCTTTGTTATTTTTTAACATAAATGAGATCATATTGAAATATGCTATTTATATAGCAAATTGCTATTTTGCAATTTGCTTATTTTCATTTAATATGACTTGGAAATCTCTCCACATACACATATACACATCTACATCATTCTTTTTACTTGCTACATGGTATGGATGTATCATCATTTATTTAGTCATTCCCCTGTTAGGAGAAATTCATGTTACTTCTAATTCTTTTGTTATTATAAACTCTTTTGTCATTCTTGTTCACGCCTATCTGTGCATGAGTAGAAGTTCAAAAAGCAGGGGAAGTATATAGTCAATCTGAGCTGAAGTTATAAAGGTAGAAAACATAGGAGAAGATGAAAAAGCTCAGACCAGGCATCCATATTTTCAGCAAAGGGAGAAATGAAGAGTCACAACAGGATACTGGAAATACCTTTAGACTAGGAGATGGGAGATACGGGTCCTAGCCATTGGATCAAAAACTAGATCTAAGAGTAAAAAGTGGGATTGGGTACTTCAAATAGCAGAAATTTTTAGTCTCGAAGAAATCTTAAAAGATACTCATCTCTATCACATAATTTTAGAGGAACTAAGGTCCTGTCTGTAAACTACAATATAATTTGATGACCCCTAGAGCTTTGGCTTTTGCCTCACACTCTCTTGGAGGGGTAAAAAAAAAAAAAAAAAAAATGGTTTGAATAGTCATTATGGTAAATGCTATAGGGGGACAATGAGAAGTGAAAATGGCCAATCCATAAAGGCTGCAATTAAAACACAGCGTAACTATCTAGTGGACTCAGTCAGCACAGCTCTGATTTCCAACGCTTACAAACTCTGCAAGCAAAACATAAACAGCAGACATGTCCTAGAATTAGGAATGGTGCTTGGCAGATTATCAAAGCAGTGAGGACATTACTTAAAAGCTACTTTTATTGTCTAAATGGTTAGGAAGAAAGATTCCAACATACTGACCTGCAGCTACTTTCTCTTCAGATTGTTTATAGACAAATATTTTAGATGAGCTAAGCTGAGCTCCTTGTTTTGTGTAAGAGCAGTGTGCTCTTTCCTCCTGGTATATGGCTCACTCCATCCAGTGATCACTGGAGCCTATTAAAGTGACTGATGAGATACAATAATATAATACAGTTACAACCACAAAACCAGATTTCTGGAGCCTGAGCAAATACAAACTTGTCAGACAATACAAAAAAAAAAAAAGTGGCCAGAAGTTATAGCACAATAATGTTTACCAGATTAACTACATTTCCTTAGCAGTCAGTGGTAAGCAGTTTTCCACCGAAGGGACAGGGTCCTGAATGTTCCTGAGCATTTAAATTTCAGAATTTGTATCTGTATCTATCCATATGAGTGTGTATATGTGTACACACAGCTTTGAGGAATGTGTTTGTAATATACACACAAACATATGTTTCTTAGGGCAAATTCTAGTCTTATATATTTACTACTTATCAAAGTACTTCATTATAAATTAAAACCTTATTATAACTACAGTACCATGTATTATAATAATCTTTAGATATTTACAAAGTACCAAATTTTAAATGAAGTAAGATTCTAAGCTGATTTTTCCTGCTGGTCTTTCATTTCGTGTGTATGTGTGTCTTAAGTGTCATATATATGTGTATATGTGTGTGTGTGTGTATATATAATATATATTATATATATAAATATATATATAATATAAAATATATATATAAATATATAATATTTATATATTATATGTATTATATATACACACACACACCCCTGTATCAAGGAAAATGCTTCAGAAACAGTAGAGTAGCAACTAAGTTTCTAATATGCCAATAATAACTGAACTCAAAAATTCACAAAACTGTACAAAACTTTACATGTAAGCAGGGATTTCAAAGATTATCTAGAGCTCCTCCTTTAATAGCCAAGAAAAGCAAGACCCCAAGAAGTTATATAACTTATACAACATTCACGGTCTATCAGCAGTAGAGATGAATGGAAAAATTATGTCTTCTGACTTCTGGTATGACGCTCAAGTCAATGCATTACATATCTCTCAAGGGTCATCTGTGTTGGATTCTGAGTATCATTTTTGACAATTTGGCTCCAAAATCATGTTTAGTATTAAAAACTGTCTTTCTCCATTGGCATTTCCCAAAATAACAACAAAACAAGGAAGTCATTTACTTATGAGTTAAGTTCCAACTTTTCTTGATTTAGAAGATGTGAGTATAAGCAATATGTCATGTGTTTGTCATAGTGCTGATTAATTATTTTCCAAACAAATTTGCCTTAAAGAAGTGGTTAGCTAGTAATCAGATTAGGAAATTCTGTTGTCATTATTGAATCCTAGTTTAGACCTAAAGCTTTTCACTAGTAACTCAGGACTTTCACTGTCATGGGATTGACATTATTTACTAGAATAAATAGAAAAAGATAAGCAAGCCGGGCGCAGTGGCTCAAGTCTGTAATCTCAGCACTTTGGGAGGCTGAGACAGGCGGACCACGAGGTCAGGAGATCGAGACCATCCTGGCTAACACAGTGAAACCCCGTCTCTACTAAAAAAATACAAAAAACTAGCCGGGCGTGGTGGGG
>NW_012108697.1:5608869-5612602 GCF_000951045.1 Mandrillus leucophaeus
AAAAAAAAAAAAAAAAAAGAAAAAAGAAAAAGATAAGCAAGCAGAAAAGAATTACCCTCTTCCTCAAAACAACTAAAATATATGAAAAAATCCGAATCTCTTCATTTTTAGAATATAAATGCAAGATACTAACAAAGTCTCCCATCTAATAAAAAGACAAGATTTCTTACTGATTTTCCTCTTGGCATGCTTTAATTGCCAAAATTTGTACCAGAATAGAAATTATCTTTAAATGAAGAAGATTCTAGTCTAAGGAAAACTATTTGAATTGTGCTTACTATTCAACTTTCAATATTTATCACAGCATTTACAATGGACAAATTCCTTTACAATATGCAGCAAAAGAATCTGGCAAAATAACATACTGCCTTAAAGTCTAGTAGGATTCTCCTGTGTAATTATTACAAGCATCAGTACTAAAGGTATAGTCAGTTTATGAATCAAACACATTCCTCAAAGCTGCATATAAAATAAATTTATATTGCATCATCTAAAATATCTCAAGAAAATCTATTAATTAAACTCTTCCTGTTTTTTTTTAAATTACAAATTCATAGTTTGAGAAGAATTGTTTTCTTAAACAAGTTACAGCTTAAGTTAGGCACTCTGCAATCACTTGCACAAAAAGCTACCTCAACTTCGCTATAATATACCATGTCAATAATTCAAGGTCTGACTAATTTATTTCTATACATAATTTTAGAAGCTGAATTTCAAGTTATAATACTTCTGATTATTTTTTAAGATCTCATGATCTTATTTCTTCCCACACATCAGTTGTAGAATTGCTTTAAACTTTAATAACTGGATAGCTGAAATACTAAGAACACTTGGTTCCTACAATTCAGTCTCTGTCTCTGAATGAGCCTCTGTCACCTTGTTGTATATGTAACCTAGGTCAGGGAGAAGAAAACTTAGTCTTAATGAACTATTTCTAACAAAGATCAGTATAGAAACTGTGAATCTATCTAGACACAACTGCCATGACTTCATTGTACAGACTGCATGTTAGATGTGTAATTTTATCCTGGCTACATTTCCTCTATTTTATCTCTAAAAGCTGCATATTACTTCATCTTTATCTCATATAGCATTCAATTATAACTCTAACAGGTGCCTATCTCTGCCCTCTCACAACTATTTTTAGTTGGTCTACAGTTTTCAGTATTCCTATCCCTACAGAAATTACAGTTAAAATATTCATTTACTTGCATACAAAAAGAAATACATGAATTATATGTCTGTCTGACAAATGATCCTATTCTTCATACTGTTTGATGTTAATTTACATATTTATCTGGTTCCTAAGAAAATTCAAGTAAATGAGTGTCCCCTACTTGGAGTTTCATAAGAAAATTCAATTAAATGAGGGATCCCTGTTTTCCAAGACATAGTCACTTTTTAAGTGTTCTACAGTAACCCTCTATAATTAAGCCCTGCAATTGGACTCCTACTGTCTAAAAAAGTGCAAAGAATATAATTATCTTCTTCAGGACTTTTGCAATAATTAAAAGTATGGGTGTCAGTTTTCTACCTTTAGGTTAAAAAGGGGAAGTAACCACCATTTTTATCTGCCAGAAATAAAATCCAGAAAACTGGATCAGTAGCTACTTCCTGATCACTGGACAATGTTGCTTCTCCTTTCCTCCACAACTATACTCCTTTAATTTTGTTGTTATAACAAATATAATCAAGTTATATTCCATTACATCTTAAATGAAATTTATAAAACTAGTAAATTCTTTCAATATCTGGTCTTAATTTTGTTAGATTTCACTGTTATTTAGAAATCCTTGAAACCTATACCACCCCCCCATTTTTTTTCCAGTCCAGAGGGTTTTTGTTTGCTTGTTTGTTTTTCAAACACCTATTATGCCATGAATTCACAGGGAATAGGTTCCAGCAGCTCAGGCATCTTTCCACTGGTTCTTATAAAGTACGCTTCTCTGGATGGAGCAGTCTGGTGCTTCAGCTGAACCCAGAAACCTTTCTCTTTGGTTTTCTGTTTTCCTTCATGCATTTCAGGAAGCTACCTCAGTTCTTAAAGTGCTTAAAAAATATGGTCAATACACGTTAATTCTCTTGGCAAGAATCTTGCCCTTCGCAGTGGCTCATGCCTGTAATCTCAGCACTTTGGGAGGCCAAGGCAGGTGGATCACTTCAGGTCAGGAGTTCGAGACCAGTTTGGCCTACATGGCAAAACCCCATCTCTACTAAAAATACAAAAACTACCAGGTGTGGCGGTGGGTGCCTGTAATCCCAGCTACTTGGGAGGCTGAGGTAGGAGAATCACTTGGACCACCTGGGAGGCAAAGGTTGCAGTGAGCCAAGATTGCACCACTGCATTCCAGCCAGGGCAACAGAGCGAGACTCTATCTCAAAAAATAAATAAATAAATAACTTGCCCTTAACTTGTTTGTGTACAACAATGCTAATATCATGCTCGCAGTCTTCCAGTTTTGCCATGGTAACATTTGTGGACTTTTTTCTCAACAGTACCCATTCCTTTGAGGTCTACAATATCGTCTTTCTTGCAGAATCGCATGTCTGTGGCCAAAGGAACAATTCCATGTTTTCTAAAAAACCCAGAGAACATATATCAGGAGTCTCTCCTCTTTCCCTTTATGTTTGTTATTTTGGTAAATTACTGGAAGATGGTAGTTCCAGCTAAAAGAAAGGTATATTCTTTTTATATGCTAAATTGAGCCTAATCTTTCTCCATTATTAAATACTCATACCACATTACATACTGGCACCACATAATATATTGAAAACTTACCTGTGGTTAATTACATGTCTTAAGTAATTGCAAAGTGTTGAGCCATCTGTGCAGTGCCATCAGCTGATGATGAGATTATCAGTTTTTTTAAGTGCCAAACTGCAAACTCAATGGACTTTTCAAGACCTTTCTCCGATCAGTGGTAACTGGTATGATGAATGGATGACTACAAAGTTGGTGAGCAACCCTAGATGGGTTGCTCTTAGTAATTGTGAAGTGGTATCTTATAGTTTTGATTCACATTTCCCTAATGTCTACTAATACTAAGCATTTCACATGTATATTGGCCATTTCTTTTTTTTTTTTTGAGACGGAGTCTCACTCTTTGCCCAGGTTGGAGTGCAGTGGCACAATGTCAGCTCACTGCAACCTCTGCTGCCCAGGTTCAAGTGATTCTCCTGCCTCAGCCTCCCGAGTAGCTGGGATTACAGGCATGTGCCACCACGCCTGGCTAATTTTGCATTTTTAGTAGCGACAGGGTTTCTCCATATTAGTCAGGCTGGTCTTGAACTCCCGACCTCAGGTGATCTGCCCGCCTTAGCTTCCCAAAGTGCTGGGATTACAGGCACGAGCCACCGCACGTGGCTCACTTTGATAAATTCTAATGTATCTTTTTGTTGTTGTTGGTTGTTTTTGGTGTCATATGTAAGAAACCATTGCCTAATGCAACATCACAAAGATTTACCCTTTTTTTTTTTTTTTTTTTTTTGAGATGGAGTCTCGCTCTGTCGCCCAGGCTGGAGCGCAGTGGCCGGATCTCAGTTCGCTGCAAGCTCCGCCTCCTGGGTTTACACCATTCTCCTGCCTCAGCCTCCCGAGTAGCTGGGATTACAGGCGCCCGCCACCTCGTCCAGCTAGTTTTTTTTTTTTTTTTTGTATTTTTTAGTAGAGACAGGGTTTAACCATGTTAGCCAGGATGGTCTCGATCTCCTGACCTCGTGATCTGCCCGTCTC
>NW_012108697.1:5612652-5619294 GCF_000951045.1 Mandrillus leucophaeus
TTAGCCAGGATGGTCTCGATCTCCTGACCTCGTGATCTGCCCGTCTCGGCCTCCCAAAGTGCTGGGATTACAGGCTTGAGCCACCGCGCCTGGCCACAAAGATTTACACTTATGTTTTATTCTAAGAATTTTATTAGCTCTTAAATTCAGGTCTATGACCCATTTTGAGTTTTGTGTATGGTATGAGGTAGGGATCCAACCTCATTATTTTGTATCTAGGTATCCAGTTGTGTCAGCTCTATTTGTTGAAAAGACATTACATTGTCTTGTGATCCTTATTAAAAATTAGTTGACCATAAATGTCAGAAATTCTTTCTACACGCTCAACTCTATTCCACTAATCAGTAAGTCTATTCTTTGGTCAGTTCCATACTGCCTTGATTGCTGTAGTTTTATAGTGAGATTTGAAATCAGGAAATGCAAGCTCTCCAACTTTATTCGTTTCAAGATTGTTTTGGTTATTCTGGGTACCTTATATTTTCACATGAATTATAGGACCAGCTTGTCAATTTCTGCAAAAAAAACAAAGGAAGCTGGAACTTTCATAGGGCTTGCACTGAATGTGTAGATCAATTTGGAGAGTATAGCCATCTTAAAATATTAAGTCTTCCAATCCATGAGCACAGGATATCTTTTCATCTATTTAGGTCTTCCTTAATTTATTTTGAAAGTATTTTGTATTAATAGTTTTCAGTGTACAAAGCTTTCATCTTCTTGGTTACATTTATTCCTAGGTATTTTATTCTTTTGGATGCTATTGTACATGTAATTATTTTCATCTTACTTTGCCCAATCCATCAGAAGAGTCACTATCTATGGCAAATACAGCCTTATGAAATGTATTTCTGAAATAATAAAGACTTGAAAGTTGAAATCATACCTTGGTCCAATGGACTGCAGAATGGATGCTGTGTTAGCATACATGAAAACAGCATTAATATCCTTGTACATCTCCATCAGAGCTCTTGGGTAACCAGGTGTATTGTCAATGAGCCATAATTTTTTTTAAAAAATTTCTGAGCAGTAGGTCTCAACAGTAGGCTTCAAACAGTAAACTATGCTATAAACGATGTACTGTCATTCAGGCTTTATTGTTCCATTTACAGAGCACAGGCAGAGGAGATCTGGCCTCGTTCTTAAGGGCCTAGAATTTTCAGAATGGTAAATGAGTACTGGCTTCAACTTCAAGTCACCAGCTGCATTAGCCCATCAGCCCCTATTAAGACAGTCAGCCCAGTCTTTGAAACTTTGAAGCCAGGCATTGACTTCTCTTCTCTATGACTTCTGCTGTAGCTATGAAAGTCCTGGATGACATCTTCTTCCAATAGATGGTGGTTTCGTCTACTTTGAAAACCTGTTGCCACCTTCACTGATTATTCTAGCTAGATATTCTCAATAATTTGCTATAGCTTCCACCTTAGCACTTGCTGCTTCACTTTGTACATTTGTTATGGAGATGACTTCTTTTCTTAAATCTCATGAACCAAACTCTGCTAGCTTCCAACTTTTCTTCTGCAGCTTCCTCCCCTCTTAGCCTTCATAAAATTGAATAGAGTTAGGGCCTTGCTCTGGATTAGGCTTTGGCTTAAGAGAATGTTCTGGCTGGTTTCTATCCAGACTACTAAAAGTTTCTCCATATCACCCATAAGGCTGTTTCACTTTCATATTTGCATGTTCACCAGAGTAGCACTTTTAATTCCCTTTAAGAACTTTTCCTTTGCATTCACAACTTGGCTATTTGGCATAAGAGATCAAGCTTTCAGTCTGTCGTGGTTTTTGACATACCTTTCTCACTAAGCTTAACAATTTCTAGCTTTAAATTTAAAGTGAAATACACGTGACTCTTCGTTTCACTTGAACACTTAGTGGCCACTGTAGGGTTATTAATTGGCCTAATTTCAATATAGCTGTGTCTCAGGGAATAGGGAGGCACCAAAAGAGGGAGAGAGATGGGGCAACAGCCGGTCAGTGAAGCCATTAGAACACACACAACATTTATTAAGTCTGCATCTTATATGGGCATGGTTTGTGACACCCTAAAACAATTACAATAGTAACATCAAAGATTACAGATCCACAGATCATCATAACGCATAAAATTATAATAAAGTTTAAAATATTGCAAGAATTACCAAAATACAACATAGAAACATGAAGTGAACATATGCTGTTGGAAACTGACTTGCTTGACACAGGGTTGCCACAAACCTTCAATTGCTAACAAATGCAGTATCTGCAAAGTGCAATAAACGAAGTATACCTGTACATAAGATTATGATACCTGCAAACAGAAATGGTTTTACTTCTTTCTTTCCAATCTGGATGCCTTTTATTTATTTATTTTTTTCTTATCTAACTGCCCTGGATAGAACCTCTAGTACAATGTTGAGTATTAAGTCATGAAAGTTGACATCCTTATTTCTGATCTTAGGGAGAAAGCATTCAGTTTTTCACCATTACAAGTGCCATAAGCTGTGAGTTTGTCATTAACACTGTTTATCAGGTTGAGAAAGTTACTCTAAAGTATTTTCAAACTGAGACATACTAATACCCTTTGCATCCTAGTAAAACCCAAGGCTAAAATGGGATTTTGACTAAACTTTCCAAAATTACAGTACCCAATCTAAAACCATAGACTTCTAATCCAGCTGAAGTTATAGGTTAATTTCAAACCTACAATAAAGGTTTGACTTCTCTAACCCTGCAACTAGACTTTAATGCAAGCAAATACCCTTTAAGTACTGTTAGTTGAGGTAAGAGTTTTAAAGAAAGTTCTGCCAAACCAATGTTATTTCTTTCCTACTAACAAGTGAACATTCTTTTTCTAGAATGTGCACACCATGTTAAAAAAAAAAAAAAAAAGGTCCTTTTTAAACAAGTATCTTAAAAGCACAAAAAATAGGCAGTGAAAACCATTTCAGATATGCTCTTCCTGCCAAGGAATCCTAAATTAGTCTGATGATGTACCAAGAGAAAACACTGCCTAACCTCAGTCATAAAGATTTACCTTTACATTTGTTCTAAGATAAGGTAGACCAAAACCATCACTCTGTTAAAACATCCATGTAAAATGGGGACATGATAGGCAGTATAGATAAAAAAAAAATTATATTCATTATCATGTCCAAATAATTGGAATAAACAGAACTAATCCATCAAAAAATTCTAACACGAAAAATTTGAAATTTTTTACAGGATTCTTGTCTACAAGTATAAATAAATCTTTTCCTCGTAAAAATGCTTACCATTTTCAAGTCATGGGATGAGAAAGGAATAAAGATCCCACAAGTACAGCAAAAACTTCATCAGATAAAGTGTTCTCCTTTATAAAATTACCTATCCTTATCTTAGTGTACTGTATGATATCCTAAAGGACTAAATGAGTCCATACACTTCTAAAAAAGTAGGATGAACTCTGGCATGGTAAAAATCCTTTAAGCTGTTCTCACTTACCAAGTTTTCTCATGTATTTACATTTTAAGAATTCATTAAATTTTCTACTTGCCTATTATAAAATTATTTTATTAGGTCAACTGAACTCTCAAGAGTATATATCTTCATCACTTTTCACTGAAGTCATTATAATGTGAAAACATGTTGATTATAAATCTACTATCACATATAATTTTTTATTCAATGAATTTTTACTAAATGACTGCTATGTCCTCGGGTAAATAAGACAAAGTCCTGCCTTCCTGAAACTTATATTTTAGTGAAAGAAGTCAGACAACATAAATGAATAAATAACTCAGGCAGATATACATGTTAAGGTGACATAAAAACTAATGCAATAGAGTGTGACCAGGAGGTGATTATTATTCTCTAATCAGATGACCTGAGAGTTGAGAACTAAATAATGATGAAGAACTAGAGCAGGGCTTTCCAAGCAGAAGGAACAGCAAGTGTAAAAGTCCTAAGATGGAAATGATCATGCTGTGTTTAAAGAAAAGAGAGGAAGCAATGTCAGAAGGTCTACAGGAGATAAGGGATAGAGTGGTGCACTTTGCAGGCCACAGACTTTATCTAATT
Source organism: Mandrillus leucophaeus (assembly GCF_000951045.1). Taxonomy (NCBI): domain Eukaryota; kingdom Metazoa; phylum Chordata; class Mammalia; order Primates; family Cercopithecidae; genus Mandrillus; species Mandrillus leucophaeus. The sequence goes on from NW_012108697.1 coordinate 5,616,682, forward strand.
GTAGTGAGAAGCCGACTGTAAACAGAGAAATGACTCAATTTGATATATTCTTTGAGAAGATCATTTTTTTTTCCTTGCTGCAGTAGGCACTGAGAGAAGATAACTTTTGCAGCTATGTGAAGAAATAAGTAGTACCAATTAACAGAAAATAATTTTTTATTTACAGTGTTTCTTAGACCTTTGTCTTCCTTTCTGTTCCCAATTCTATCACCTGAGTGCTGACTCATATCTTTTTACTATATGGACTACTTCAAAAAGCATCCAAACTGGTCTCCCTGCTTCCAGAGCTAGATTGTACTTTTTTTAATGCTTTGTACATGCCTATCTCTTTGCTTCAAAAGCCTCAAAAATTCACCACTGCCAATAAAATAAAATCCAAATTCCTTGGCATTCAGTAACATTCCACAGTCTAATTCCAAACCACCTTTTCAGCCTCATCTTCCACTACTAATCTGATAAGACTCCACTATTTAACTCAATATGGTCTACTTACTCCTTCCTGAAGACAGCTTACAATGCTACATTCCTGCTTCCACGGCTCTACTCACACTGACTCCTTTCCATATTCTTTTCTTATATTCAAATTATCTCTCTTCTTCATGGCTCAGTATACATTCTCCTTAACTACCCACAGTAGTAGGTTTTGACTATGACGCACAGTATTTTATATCACAATCCAGTATACACAAGTTTCACAATTCCATATTTAACTTTACTTCATGCAGTGTACTTTGGTGTTTTCTTCAATTTCTTTTTCAAAATGATTCACTAAATGATCACATGGACCACTAGTGAGTTTCAATTTTCAGTATGAAAAACACTATTAGTGTACCCTTCTAGACATTTACTGGTAACTTAACTAGATCATGATATTGAAAGATGAAATATAAATACCAAACTATAATGACCTTAACCTTAGAATAGAATAGGGTATCTTATACTTCATTTGATCTATCATGATGCCACATACAGTATTTATTAATTGTTGCTGAAGAGAAAGATTGATATTAACCATAACTCTCATATTCATGATCAAAAAGGATCATGATTAGAACTGTTTTGTGCTCATATCCATCTTGTTTCAAATTGTAGCTATGATGATAAAATGGCCAGTTTTTGACACTTTGACTCAAACTTTCAGCCTTTCTACCTTACAGAATTATGTAACAGCCCTGCACAGTGGAGGAACACAGTAAGAACTCTATAAATGCTAATTTCCATTTTTCCCTCAGAGGTATGTGAAAGTCCCTATATGGAGAATACCTATTACCACTCACTAGACATCCTTCTCTTATTTTGTTTTACTTTATTTTATTTTAACAAATATTTAGTCACTTCTCCTCTGCCTAGGAAGACATTATTAGTCCAGTGTTCTCTTTTGGCCCTTCTAGCACTAAGGTTCTTGACCATCAGAGTCCTGTTAAAGTTGTTGATTTTATTTTTTTTTAGACAAGTCTTGCTCTGTTGCCCAGGCTGGAATGCAGTGGCATGATCTTGGCTCACTGCACCCTCTACCTCCCAGGTTCAAGCAATTCTTGTGTCTCAGCCTCCCAAAAAGCTGAGATTACAAGGATGCACTACCATGCCTGGCTAATTTTTGTAATTTTGGTAGAGACGGGGTTTCACCATGTTGGCCCTGCTAGTCTCAAACTCCTGGCCTCAAGCAATCCACCTCCCTTGGCCTCCCAAAAGTGCTGGGATTACAGGCATGAGCCACCATGCCTGGCCAGAGTTTTTGATTCTTTCTAAAACATCATCAGCAATTTGAATTAAAAAAATGAAAAAACAATGAGGCAATCTAAAATCTGTACTGATACTGAATTGTGTCTTCTCTGACAAAGGACCCAACCTGTAAGATAAGCCAATGGGCAAAGTAATATCTTAATTCTTCAATCTCAAAGTCTCATTAAGTTTACTATGAGATGATTCACATAGGTTCCTGAAGAATGCAGAACATCTGAAGTATCTTGCTTCCCCTCCATCTCCTAGGCCTATTATGACCTGTTGTGGGCCTAGGCAGACAAGGTTGGTACACAGGTAACAAATGCTCTGAACCATCTAGAGCAGACTCAGTATAACCAATAAGGATTTGGGCAGAAAACAGCTCCCAAGACCTATCCAAGAAGAAAATCTGAATTTCTCTATCAGTCCTGAAACTACCTAGAGCTCCCTAATGGGCTATAGGAATCCTGGGGTAATTGTGGATCACAACCAACTACTCTGGGCCTGTCAAAACCCAAACTCCACCACTAGACTTCCCTTGGAGATCTGGTAGTATGAACCTCAACATCTGGTGGCTATTATATCCTTTAGGCCAGATCCCAGGGCTTCAACAATTTTAGGGCTTTGTTTGAGATAGCTATCTGGAATTACTTAGCCATTCATTAGCAATTTAAAATCACCTACTCCAAATCTCACTGCCATTTGCTCCAATAAAAAAACACTAACTCAGGCCGGGCGCAGTGGCTTAAGTCTGTAATCCCAGCACTTTGGGAGGCCGAGGCGGGTGGATCACAGCTCAGGAGATGGAGACCATCCTGGCTAACACAGTGAAACCCCGTCTCTACTAAAAATAGAAAAAAAATTAGCCGGGTGTGGTGGTGGGCACCTGTA
>NW_012108697.1:5619399-5641909 GCF_000951045.1 Mandrillus leucophaeus
AAAAAAAAAAAAAAAAAAAAACACTGACGCAGAGAAGCTTATATCCAAGATTTCAGAACCAAGCTAAAAAGGAAAAAAGTAATTTCTGACACGAATATGTTATATAAAGCAACAAATTTTTAAAAATATGAATTACTTCAGAAATGTCTTTCAGAATGAAGACAAAACTAATCTTTTGATAGTGAGTTACTGTCTTCATATAACATCACACTCAAAGGCATATCAAAGGTAAAGCCAAAATTCTATTTATTTTAAAGGATGCCAAAGCTAGATTAACTTTTCTTTCTTTAACATGTCAAATAAAAATGATGCCTTGGTAAAGAGGACTGTTAAACAGAACTGGATGGGGGCTTTAAAACATAAAAACAACATAGGCTTAAATTTTAAAAATATTCCTGTGCCACCTTCTTGCTAAACCACCTCCCCTATCCTACGTCTACCAGTATTTTTGTTTTTTGCCAGACCACCACTGGTAACTTTCCAGAAGCGGGGTACAGATTATTATTCTAAATTTGAGTTTTATTTTTGTTGATAAAAATCCCTTTTAAAAACAAATATATCTTGGAAAAGTTAATTCTATATCATCTTTCAATGAAGCCTCAGGGAACAGCGAAAGGAAAAGGAGTAAAGAGAGAGGGGAAGATATAATTTGAGAAATAAACAATGTCTATTAGTCCTCTGGGCTAATAAAGAATATCTGTTAGCACTTCCAAAGCTATTAGAAGAAGAAAAGGAAATCACGCCTTAAGTGAAGTAAGATAGGGTAAGAAACCAGTCTAAAAGTCTTATATCTAAGTAAATAAAATAGGAACAAATGACTTTTATTGGAGATTACACACAGCCCAGGTAATAAAACCACACGTGTTATACCTGTGCCACAGCTAGATGCTAGATTAAACAACTTATATGGCATACCAAAGTAATACTATGGGTGATGCACACATCTTCTGTGAGGGTTTTTAAAAAGGTTATCAATGAGTCAGAAAGAATCTGCAAAATACATTCAACAAAACTGAATCAAAGATTTTTAAAGCTCCATTCCAAATAGTTACTAAAAAGAGTCTCTACTCCAGTGTTAATGGTTTTCACCATGTTTCCAATGAGGGTCTCCCAAGGACCACATCCAAATGAAGTAACTATAAAAGCCACATGTTTATCAATATTTAATCCATGGGCCCAAAACATACTCTATGATCTAATTTAGAGTAAACTTCAATTTAAGGTTTTATTTTTAGGATCCTCAGAACTTTCATTTCTCAGTCTTTTTTGTTATGTTTAACATAGCCAGATATGCCCTTCCTTTATCTATCCAGATCTTTAATAAATCAGAAATTAAAAGCAGAAAAGAGATTCTTTAAAACGAAGGAGTTTCTACCACTAACTACTAAAATGTCTTTGACTCGACCACTCAACTTTGAGCTCCAGTTTTATCCTTCACTCAATATGAGAGCCACTGTCTCCTATACATGCCTCAAATGCTAGGCACTGAGGATACAAAATTGAACAAAACAGAATCTTTGCATTTGGGGCATAGTCATTTGGCAGAAAGAGACATACGAACAAATAATTACAATGCTAACTATTCAGTCTTACAATAGGAGACAAAAACAGAGTATCGTGCAAACAAAGTAGTAACAGCCACTGAGTCTGCCTAAAAGACTATGCTAAGCCTTTTCAAGGGGATTTGACATTTAAACTTACTTGCAATGAGGCAGTTAGGCTAGTCAATCTATTTTGTGTTAAAGAGAGGACAGAAAGTTGAAGGTCATGAGATCTTATTTGTCAAAAACAGCTGGTACATGTGATTTCAGTTTGTTATTAATCTCTTTTTTTTTTTTTTAAGACAGGGTCTCACTCTGTCACACATGCTGCAGTGCAATGGCATGATCATGGCTCACTGCAGCCTTCAACTCCTGGGATCAAGTGATCCTCCTGCCTTAACCTCCTGAGTGGCTGGGACTGCATGCCACCACACCCAGCTAATTTATTTTTATTTTTTTGTAGAGATGGAGGGTGTCTCACTTTGCTGCCCAGGCTGGTCTCGAACTCTTTGCTTCAAGTGATCCTCCCACCTGGGCCTTCCAAAGTGTTGGAATTACAAGCATGAGCCACCATGCCTGGCTGCTATTAACCTAATCGCTATACCAAAAAGAAAGTATTTTACTCTTACAATTCTTATGTTCTCTTCCAAACTTGTCCTCTTCTTCTCTTTCCTCAATTAATAGTAATACCATCTAAGATTCAACTATCTATAACTAACTAATCACCAATTTCTATTGACTCCATTCCATACTCTTTACTTTGTCTACTTCTATCTCAATGGCCACCATCATCTCTTACCTAAATTACTGCATAGCCTTAAAAAGCGTCTTTATGCCTCTGGTATCCCTTCTCCCAACCAACCAATTCTTCAAACTGTAGCCGAATGATATTTCCAAGAAACAGGCTGATCAAATGATAACCACCTTAAAATTATTTAACTGCTCCCTATGGATCTCAGGAAGTCTAAACTCTTCGTTCGGCATGGTAGACAAGACTTTTCAATACCTGGCATGCTTTACTTCATGTTACAATCTTTTATAGCCATCCTGAACCCTTTTGCAGCTTCCTCAGTATACACTGCTCACTCACCATCCTCTGCAGACTTTCCAAGACTCCCTTCAAAAAGGAATCAGGTGACCTTCCAAAATATCTTTCAGTACGTCCAGCACCTTCTGCTTCTCCATTACCATACTTGCCACATTATATAGTACTTTAATTACCTGTCTTTCCTTTACAAAGTTCTGAATTCCTTAAGGAAAGGATAAAAACTATCTTATATATTCTTATATTTCCTATATAAAGCATTCTGCCTGTCTGGCACTGACATACAGCTCATATTTGATAAATAGTTGTTGAATGCATGAATAAATTGAATGAATGAATGAATGAACAAATTACAAAGAAAGAAAAATTCAATACCCTCCAATTTGTAATGCTTATTACCTACTCTTTAGAAATACTACCCTTTAGCAAAACCACATTTAAACCATGAGCTTTTAATAATTAACTCGTTTTCAGAGACAGAAATAAAGGCTACACCTAAAACTCAAATTCGAATAAGCTTTAAAAATGTATTTATGTCTTCTAGCTGCTATAAGCTTATTATTTAAGTCATTTTTTGGAGAAAATACATATGTATCAGACTCACAATAGGCTGTACATCTGAAAAGTAAAATTACAACTACATATGCACTATTACATTATTTTCACAGGTAAAATGGTGAGTTTACTTTTAAACATAAGTGAAAGCTGCACCTCATCACTGACTCACCGATTCTTTTCCAGCTCATTGTGTGTAGATCTAAAAGAAAAAAAAAAAAAAGCATTAGCCATGCTTTGTTGATAAAAGCTATAGAAAGACAGGAGGTTATGCTACACCCAATGAATGTATTTAACAATGCAATATATGGTCAGACTTCTACAAGCTCACTCATCAAGAGGAAATAGTCTACATTCATTAAGATTGCTTATTCAAATAGAGTATTTTCAGTTAACAACTCTAAATATTCTGAAACTGGAGTTTGTTATTTTAATAAAAGTAATACTAGCACATGTTCTCCCTACTTCTAGCATCCTAGATTTTGTTGATCTGTAGATGTTATATAAGAAATTTTAAATATAATCCTGTTTTTGTTTAAAAAAAAAAAAGTGTGTGTACTTCCATGTTCTCCTCTATCTCCATCTACCCACTTCTAAACAGAGAAAAAAAAGTTTTGGCTAGCATAAAAGCCGAAAAAGGCTTGCCTTACTGCTAAGTGATAGAGGCAAATCCAAGTCTTCCCACCTTATTTTGTGAAACAAAAACAAGAAAAAGTTATACATGAAAGAAAAATATACTAATATAAGAAAAAATATATTAATAAAATCAAGAAACATATTTTACAAGACTGGATAATTCGAAATGTTAGCAATGGTTATTGTTCTGTTTTGGTGCCTTTTTTTCATTTTGCTTCTCATTGTTTTAAATGATACCATCTATTGAACAAGCACAGCATATGGGGAACAGTGGGATAAGCAGTTAATGTATCTTATTTTATCCCTAAAACAACCTTTGTTTTATAAACAAGAATACTGAAGCTCAGAGAAGTCAAGAAATATACTCCTATCCCAAGAGTATAAAGTGGCAGCCATGATTTAAATCCAGGTCTATCTTAATAATCCCCAAATCTTAACCATTCAGTGAGAAGCAATACTGAATAGAGGTTAAGGGCACAGACTCTAAGGCCAAACTGCCTGAGTTCAAATACTGTATGGCCTCAGTAAAGTCCCTCCATTTCTCTGTGCTCGGTTTCTTCATCTGTGAAATAGGAAAAATAACAGTATTTGCCTCATATGATTGTTATAAGGATTAACAAGTTTACACTAAATAGCAAAATATAATGAGCTCTAAAGTTAGCTACTATTAGAATTATACTAGTTCCCTGGAATTAACATGTGTTACTTTTGCAATAACTTAACATTAACAACAATAGGAATTTTGTGAAGGACAATTTAAATTCCTGTCACTAGAACTAAAACTTTCATCATTTTGTAGATTCTGGTTAATGTCAAATGCTTAAAGAATATTGACTGCTTTAATCTGATTATTTCAATGGATATTTAATAATCAGATCCTCAAACCTTAAAATTAAGAGTGCTTTTGGCCGGGCGCGGTGGCTCAAGCCTGTAATCCCAGCACTTTGGGAGGCCGAGACGGGCGGATCACAAGGTCAGCAGATCGAGACCATCCTGGCTAATGCAGTGAAACCCCGTCTCTACTAAAAAATACAAAAAATGAGCCGGGCGATGTGGCAGGCGCCTGTAGTCCCAGCTACTCGGGAGGCTGAGGCAGGAGAATGGTGTAAACCCGGGAGGCGGAGCTTGCAGTGAGCTGAGATCTGGCCACTGCACTCCAGCCTGGGCGACAGAGCGAGACTCCGTGTCAAAAAAAAAAAAGAGTGCTTTTGCTGGTCTCGTAATTTGTGTAAATTTTATCCACTGTCTTAGCTCAAGGGCCAAAAGACTTCTTTGAGTTACTGTCTCCTATCCACCTTTTGCTTCATGAGTAATTTCATAAAGTCTAAGAGACATGAGATTAAAAAGACTGATACTCATTTTAAAAAATATTATCTTAACAAAAGGACTTCTCCTTTGAGGGAAGTAAATAGAGTCTTACAATGTTTCAAGAATTCAGATAGAAGAAACTAAAAAAGCATAGTCAGAAATCCTAGTTTAACAGCGACTCGGAGCTCAAAATTCAATAAATTACAACCACAGTGTGCCTTTATCACCATAAAAGTGTTTATTTAAAATTTTGTTAATCTTTGAATTAAATGTTAAAGTAAATCAGTTAAGTTAGAAGAGGGAAAAGGCCTATTTAAAGAGGTTTAGAAGAAAAAATATCATTCAAAATTGGAGTACAGAATCAATAATAAGATTCCCCACCCCCACTAGTGAGCAAGTTTTGGTTTAATTGCCTCTCTCTGAGAAGAAAACTAAAAACAAAACAAAAAGACAATGCATATATAAAATACTACAGTAAGTAATAAATGGAAACATTGTATTTAGAGAAGAGTAGGTTATTTGCCATAGACTTATTCTAAACAGCCATAAACTTATTCTAAACAGTCTGGCAATCGCACTGACAGCCATCAGTGCAAGAGATAATATACTCGACAATAACCAATTGTTGAATTCCAATATTACATTGAGTCTATTATCAAAGCTAGCTCCAAAAGATCATAATCTGACCCACTGCTGTGAACAAAATTAAAACAGCGGGTTCTTCCTGCCTGTCAAACAGACATTTCTTTATTATCTTTTTTTAAAGAAAATGATAGCTAAGATTATGAACCTTTTCACTAAACCAGGAAATGCATGCCACATTTAATTATACCACCAGCAAAATTTAGCAAGATTTTCAAATAACAAGAAGCAAAAATGATCATAAATATACAAATCATTACCATGTTGCCATGTTCTTCCAATTTTTTTAAAAAAGCATCAATAGTGTTTACTTCTGTTTTGATGGGTTTTTACCTGTAATATCAAGTCAACAAATACTGAGAAGCTTCAGTGTTCAAGGCTGTCTTACAGTGCAGGAAATCAAAGACCGTCTCCATTGGGTAAATTAAGATATGTTTAGCAATAATTATAACTGAAGGCAAAATAAATATACAAAGAAAGGCACAAAGTATTATGGGAGTTCAAAAGAGACAGTTTACTTCCAAATGGCACTGTAAGAAAAACTTTAGAAAAGAGGGGCATTTGGCCTAAGGCTTAAATGATAGGTACATTGGCTACTGGTAGAGTCTGAAACTGTTAAGGAGATGCCATTCCAAGTGGAAGGGATAAGATAAGTAAACAAGTCGAGTTGTGAAGTCCAAAGCAAAACCAGCAAACAACACAGAGAGATCATAAAGACCCATGGTGTTAGAGAATGAAAGTCCTGAATCTAAATATTAACTCTGTCACTCACATTAGCTGTGTAACTTTGGGACAAATTATTTAACCTCTCTGGTTTAGTTTCCTCATCTGTAAAACTGGAGTATTACATATGCCTCAGCCAGGTTACTGTGAGAATTAGAGAAACATATATAAAAACATCTAGCTCCTAATAAACATTTAATAGACGTTAGCTATTGTTAGCTGTTAGTATTTTTATTATTTTTTTAAAAGACTAAAATTATGGTACCCAAAACGTTATTAACTATACTACATGGGACAACAAATTGATAGATTCTCAATAACACTTTGAATTAGCCTGGAAATAAACAAACGACAACCATAATGATGGAAAGAGAAACTGAACGATAGGTGACTGAAGCTACTTGATCATTTAGTCAGCTGTGAGGACAGTACAAGGTTTAGGAGTATATTACAGAGAGAGATGCCTAATTGTATGTACACAGAGAAAGTAATCCAAACAGCAGAGGCGATAAACAAGTAATTAAACGTATCACACGCTAGCACATTCAGAAACAACCCCTTTGCTTCTCTGAGCTATGGGTCCACCCAAGCCCTTCCAATAATGTTCCACTGAAATATTCAATTACGATAAATTCCCTGTGTAAGGCTGAGATGTTCTGAATAACCCATCTAGTTAGCCCACTTTTCTTCTCCCAATAAAATGCACCTCTGAGAGCAAACACTAATGAACTGTGTCTTCCTTTCAAACACCCTTACCCTGAATGCTTAACAACTTCCAATGACGGAGAAAAAGACATGTCTATAATTTTATCACTGAATCACAGGTAATATTTTTCACAAACAGCATTCCTTTAAGAGAGGCATCCTAATGTATTCCCTATTTGAATGGGAGTCATTATCTATGAAATGTGACTACCTTAACCAGATATGTGACTTTTCATTGACTACAACATAGCTCCAATACATAAACTTGTGATTATTTAGGGTGTAGTTTGGTGGTAGTCAAAGAAATGAACCATAGAATTGAAACTATACGAAATGGTACAGTTTGGCTCAAAAGCAGTACCATCGTGGAAAGAAAATAAAAACCCCTACTCCAGAATTCCAATACTCTCTTCTAGCAAAAGAAAAGATTTCTAATTTTGCTGAATTAATGAGCCAAACCCCTACACTTTGTTAACATTATCATTTAACTTACTTTCTAATCCTGAAGTGCCTCACACATGTTGCCCTCCACACAATGAAAAGAACACATTCTACGAAGCTAAATTCTAATTGGTATCCTAAAGCTTACAATTCTTACACATATACGTAGAGAGTAAGAAAAACAGAAAATTTCAGCTACAGTAGAGCAGGTATCTCTCAAGGATGTACCAAAGGGGTTGAGATTGAAAATATACTGGGATTAGTGGAACAGTAAAACTTCTATTATTACTCTTCTTTTAAGATGGTAGTTTTGTGCATTTATTTCCATCAAAAAGTACATCTCATTTTAAAAACCATTAAAAACAGTAAGAGTTGAATACTGTAAACTTTTAGAAAAAATGCCTCATAAGAAATATATTGCTTCTTTCTTAACAATGACAAAACCATTACCACCACAATAACTAAGCCCCAAACAGCAAGTATCTAAACAAGATGCACAACAGTAACTACAATCAAAAACCTTTTTCCTTAAAACTTACATATCAAAGCTGGATATATGTATACTTCGTGACTAAGTATTTCCACTTACAGGCATATACCAAACCAATATATGTTTACATGTTCACCAAAGGACATACAAAAGAATGCTCATATAGAACTATTCATACTGGCCCCAAACTGGAAACATTCATCAATAGTAGAATGCATAAACTGTGAAACATTCATACAACGTAGTATTATACAGCAATGAGAATAAACTAACTACAACTATTGTACAGTAACATGGATTAATCGACACAATTTCAACATAATTTGAATGAAAAAAGCCAAACACACACGAAAAGTACACACTACATAACTCCATTCACATAAAGTTCAAAACCGGTAAAACTAAACTGGGGCATAAAAAGTTAGAATTAAAAAAAAGTTGGAATTGCAGTTACCTTGGGGAAGGGGTGACAGTGACTGGAAAAGTCAGGAGGGGGTTTCTGAGATTTGTAATATTTCTTTGCTTTTGTAAAAATGCATTGAACTGTACACAAAATTTGTATGCTTTTTTGTATGTACATTTTACTTTGGTAAACAGGAAAAAAATTTTTAATAGCATACAGACTGAATTCTTTAAAAATCAATTCTTACTTCAAATATAGCAAACACCCTAATGTAAGTCTTTGACAAATCTTTTGGCATACTACATAAACATCTCAAAGAAATGTGCTTTGTAAAGGATAATTTTTAACAAATCTAAAAGTACTCAAATCATACACAGTAAGTTCTCCAATCACAATGAAATTTAATTAGAAATCAGCAACAGTAAGCTAATTAGAAAAATCCCAATATTTGGAACATAAATCACAGCTCAAAGAACAAATTGCAGAGAAATTAGAAAATATTCTAAACTTAATGACACAACATATCAAAAGTTGTTGAATGTAGCTAAAGCAGTGCTTAAACACAACTGTTTAGCTTTAAATCCTTCTGTTGGGAGGGTAGTGTCCAAAATCAATGATCCAAGATTCCACCTTAAGAAAGTAGAAAAAGGAACAAACTAAACTGAAAGAACTTGAGCAATGGTTCTCAGCTGTGAGCAGTTTTGCCCATCAAGACATCTGACAATATCTGGAGATACTCCGGTTATGCCAACTAGGAGGAGGCTACTGGCATTTTGTGAGGAGATGCTAGGGATGCTGCTAAACATCCTAAGATGCACAAAACAGAATTATCTGACCCCAAATGTCAAGACTGCTAATGCTGAGAAACTGAAGTAGAGAAATATAATAAAAACCAGGGATAGGAATGAAAGAAATAGAAAATGAGAAATAGTGAAAATCAGTAAAATTGAAAGCTGACTTTTAAAAATCAATATATTGATAAACTACCTCTAAGGCTGATGAAGAATAAAAGACAAAAATTACAACACAAAAACAGTATCAAGAGTGTGCATCATTACAGATTCTACATATATCATACATTAAAAGGATAAGAGATTATTATTAACTTTATGCCAACAATTGTCCAGATCATCTAAATTTGATAACTTAGATGATATGAACAAATTTCTTGAAAGACACAAATGATCAAAACTAGCTCAAGAAGAAACAGAAACTCTGAATTGCCTTTCATCTATTAAAGAGATTAAAATCATAATTTAAAAAAAAAAAAAAAAAACTTCCCACAAAGAAAACTCCAGGCCTATAAGTTCTCCATTAGCAAATTTTACCAGGCATTTAAGGAATAAATAAAACCAATCCTACATAAAATATTTGAAAAAATAAAGATAGAGGGAACACTTTCCAAATCATTTTATGACACCACTATTAGCCTGATACCAAAACCTGACAAAGAAATTACATAGAAAACAAACAAAACAAATACTAATATCTCTCATGAACACAGACACAAAAATTCTAACAAAATATTGCCAAATTGAACCTAATAATATACAGACAGTACCCTAGTTCTTGGGACAGAGCTTCTAAAACCTTGAAATTTTCTGAGTAATTAGGAGTGTCTTCATTATTCATGGTGAGTCTTTGGACCACACCTGAGTTTATGCCAAGGAGAGAGAACTCAGGATAGGGGCTGGTCACATCAGAAAGACCAACCATGTGATTAGAGGGTTGGGGCTTTGAGTCACTGATTCTGGCCAGGAGAAAAGTACTGGGAACTGACAACCATATAACCAATGCTTCAATCAATCATGCTTATGTAATAATATCCCAATAAAAACTCTGGAACCTGAAACTTGGGTGAGTTTCATGGTTAGTGAACATATAAATGTGCCAGGAGGGTAATGCATCCTGATTCCATGGAAAAAGCACAGAAGCTCTGTGTCCAGGTTCCTCCCAGACCTCACTGTGTCTGTGCATTTGGCTGGTCCTGATCTGTATCATTTACAATAAAACTTGCAATTATAAGCATAGCAGCTGGGCATGGTAGCGCATGCCTGTACTGTTAGCTACTTGAGAGACTGAGGCAGAAGGACTGCCTTGAGCCCAGGATTTTGAGGTTGCAGTGAGCTATGATCTTACCACTGCACTCTACTCTGGGTGACAGTGAGACCCTGTCTCTAAAAACAGACAAAGTGTAGCACTTTCCTGAGTTACAAGTAGTGCTAGCAAATTGTCAAACCTGAAGGGGCTGTAGGAACCTCTGAATTTGCAGCCGGTTGGTCAGATGTGAGAGTGGCCTGAGGACTCCTAAACTTACGGCTGGCATCTGTAGCGAGGGCAGACATGTTGGGGACTAAATCCTTAAACCTGTGAAGTTTGTTTTAGCTCTCGGTTGTTAGTATCGGTACTGCAACAGTACACAATACAACATGACTACGTAGGATTTACTTCAGGAATGCAGGTTTAAGAGACTCAAAAATCAATCAATGTAATCCTCCATATTAACAGAATAAAAAAGAAAATGATAGTATCACCTCAATAGATGTAGAAAAAGCATTTAATAAAATTTACCATCCATTCATGATAAAAACTCTTAGCAAATAAGGGAAGAAAGGAATTCACTCAACCTAAAAGGCATCTAAGAAAAACTATAGTCACACTCAATGGTCAAAGAATGCATTTTTTCATAAGATCAGGAACAGGGCAAGAATGTCCATTCTCATCACTTCTATCCAGCACTGTACTAGAGATTCTAGCCAGTGAAATAAAACAAAAAAAAAGAAACACAGAGAAGAAAATGGAAAAAATAAAAATGTCTTTACTTGCACACATTACTGTCTATTTAGAAAATCCTAAAGAAGCTGGGCACGGTGGCTCACGCCTGTAATCCCAGCACTTTGGGAGGCTGAGACAGGTGGATTACCTGAGGTCAGGAGTTCGAAACCAGCCTGACCAACATGGAGAAACCCTGTCTCTACTAAAAATACAAAAATTAGTCAGGCGTGGTGGCGCATGCCTGTAATCCCAGTTACTCAGGAGGCTGAGGCAGGAGAATCACTTGAACCCAGGAGGTGGAGGTTGCAGTGAGCCAAGATTGTGCCATTGCACTCCAGCCTGGGCAACAAGAGTGAAACTCCATCTCGGAAAAAAGAAAAAAAAAGAAAATCCTAAGGAATATACAGACTATTAGAACAATTAAGTTTAGCGAAGTCAGTTCACAAAACCAATATGCCAAATTGAATTGCCATTTAAAATAGCATCAAAGAATACTTAAGGGTAAATTTAACAAAGTATGTGCATGACCCACACTCTGAAAACCTAAAAAATACTGCTGAAATTTGAAAACGTCCAAATAATAGACATACCATGTTAATGAACTAAAAGATTCAATAGTTAAGACATATCGAGTTTCCCCCAATTAATTTACAGATCCAATGCAATCCCAATAAAAATTCCAGCAGGCTCTCTGTTGTAGAAATTTACAAACTGATTCTAAAATTTATGTAAAAATGCCGGCCATGTGCAGTGGCTCACGCCTGTAAACCCAACACTTTGGAAGGTAGAGGTGGGAGGACTGCATGAGCCCAGGAGTTCAAGACCAGCCTGGGCAACATGGTGAAACCGTACCTCTACAAAAAATACAAAAATTAGCGAAGTGTAGGAGTGTACACCTGTGGTCCCAGCTCCTAACCCAGGAGGCTGTGATGGGAGAATCACCTGAGCCCAAGAAGGTTAAGGCTGCAGTGGGCCATGATCATGCCACTGCACTCCAGCCTGGGTGAAAGAGTGAAAGCCTGTCTCAAAAAAATAAATTAATTAAAATAAAAATGCAAAAGACCCAGAATAGCCAAAGGAACTTTTGAAAAAGAAGAACCAAGTCAGAGTACATTCATTACCTGATTTCATAACTTTTTGAAAAACTATAATAATTAAGACTGTGTGGCATTAGAATAAGGATGAATATTTAGATCAAAGGATCAGAACAGAAAATCCAGAAATAAGATGCACAAGTCTGTGGTCAACTGATTTTTCACAAAGATGCCAAGGCCATTTGATGAATAAAGTATAGTCTTCTCAACAAATGATGCTGGAACAACTGGATGTCCATTTGCAAAAAAAAAAAAAAAAAAAAAATGAACTTCAACCTTTACTTCACCCCCTCTGCAAAAATTAACTCTAAATGAATTTTAGATCTAAATGTAAAACCTAACATAAACTGCTAGAAGAAAATAGAGAAGAAAAAAAATTTTTTTGAGATGGAATCTCACTCTGTTGCCCAGGCTGGAGTGCAGTAGCGTGATCTCAAGTCACTGTAGACTCCACTATGCAGGTTTAAGTGATTCTCCTGCTTCAGCCTCCCAAGTAGCTGGGATTACCGGCGTGTGCCGTCGTGTCTGGCTAATGTTTGTATTTTTAGTAGAGACAGGGCTTCACCATGTTGGTCATGCTGGTCTCGAACACCTGACCTCGAGATCCGCCTGCCTCGTCCTCCCAAACTGTTGGGAATACAGGCGTGAGCCACCACACCTGGCCAACAGAGCTTATTTATTTATTTATTTATTTGAGACGGAGTCTTGCTCTGTCGCCCAGGCTGGAGTGCAGTGGCACGATCTTGGCTTGCTGCAAGCTCCGCCTCCCGGGTTCACAACATTCTCCTGCCTCAGCCTCCCAAGTAGCTGGGACTACAGACGCCCGCCACCACGCCCGGCTAATTTTTTGTATTTTTAGTAGAGACGGGGTTTCACCGTGTTAGCCAGAATGGTCTCGATCTCCTGACCTCATGATCCGCCCTCCTCGGCCTCCCAAAGTGCTGGGATTACAGGTGTTAGCCACCATGCCTGACCCTGTAAAATAATACTTCTTAGGTAAGGGAGCAACACTAGAAACTACAGAGAATTTTGAAGGTTAAAATAACTGGTCTTAAACATATTCTCACAGTTTAAAAAGACATTAAGATAAACCACTAATTATCTAAACTACTTCATTGGTTAACAACAAATTCTATTACAGAGCAATATTCTAAAAAACCTTTAAAAGTACAGAAAATATCAGCAATTTCCTAACTCACCTGACTTCCAAAGGTAATCATTTTAAGAAAGAGTCAGGCATTGGCTGGGCGCGGTAGCTCATGCCTGTAATCCCAGCACTTTGGGAGGCTGAGGCGGGCAGATCACTTGAGGCCGGGAGTTCAAGACCATCCTGGCCAACATGGTGAAACCCCGTCTCTACTAAAAATACAAAAATTAGCTGGGCATGGTGGTGCGCGCCTGTAGTCCCAGATACTCAGGAGGTTGAGGTGGGAGAATCACTTGAACCCGGGAGGTGGGGGTTGCAGTGAGCCGAGATCGTGCCCCTGCACTCCAGTCTGGCGACAGAGCAAGACTCTGTCTCAAAAAAAAAAAAAAGAAAGAAAAGAAAAGAAAAAAAAGAGGCATGAAATAAATATTCAGTAAATAATTGTTGGGGGAAAAATGAGTGGTCCTATAGATGTATAACACTTGCATCTATGGGGAGCAGGTGAGTAGATTAATAACAATATAAAAATTAGGAGCAACTTCAAAAAAATAGACTTGATATTATGGGTAATGCTGTTAATTATGGTACCACTGACTGTGTTTTAAAATGTAGGAAATCAAAATAAAAAAACAATCTAACAAAAAAATGCATGTTTATATTTCATCGGCACTATAAAATCACACTAAAAATGGCACCTGGAAATATACTTTGTCAAAGCATACTATCAAACCTCTTTGATTAGATTAGTATCTAGAAAACTCTCCTTACTGAAAAAATGACAAAGAATCATGCCATATTCAAAAGGAGGCAATGTTCTTTCATTTGTAAGGAGAAATCTAGAAGAGAAAGCTTTCTTCGAGTCAACAGTACTGCCTGATTACAACAGTGATGCATGTATTGCTTAAAATCCAGCTTGACAATAAAGTCAGCCACCATCTACAGCTATAAGGCTTAAGCAATCACCATCTCTAAGCCACATGTGCTTTAACCATAAAATGAGTGGTAATATTTTGTCTTCATAAAACAGAGAACCGTACTGAAGCATTCCCTTTCTACATTTTGTGATCTTCTACATCACATATTCAGTATTTTGACAAAAATGCCTTTCATCGAATGGGAACAGAAACAACTGTCCTACTGACTTACAAGGCATGATCATACAAGTCTCCTTCAACACTTCCGTAGAGGAATATAACCTTAAGAAACCCAGCAATAGCAGGCCGGGCGCAGTGGCTCACGCCTATAATCCCAGCACTTTGGGAGGCCGAGGCAGGCGGATCACTTGTGGTCAGGAGTTCCAAACCAGCCTGGCCAACATGGTGAAACCCCATCTCTACTAAAATATACAAAAATTAACCAGGCGTGGTGGCAGGCGACTTAATCCCCATTACTTGGGAGGCAGAGGCAGGAGAATCGTTAATTGTTAAAGGAGGTAGAGGTTGCAGTGAGCCGAGATCTAGCCACTGCACTCAAACCCAGGGGATAAGAGCGAGACTTCTCTCAAAAAAAAAATAGCAAACTTACACTTCAAGGAAGCAAACTTACACTTCAAGGAAGCATTTAAAGGAAAGCCTGAGTTTTTTTAGTATAAAGCATAAAATTCTTGGGAATTTTTCATTTAACTCAATTTTCGTGGAAGACTATCACAAAACACATTTCACTGGAAGTGTTAATCACTCAAAATGCAGAAAATACTGAAGAATAATAACAACATCATTAAGAGTTTAACTGGTACTAATCTACATTTTTGTCCTGAAACTTTGGGAGTTTTCTATGGGACAAAGACCCAGAAACCATTTTTTAAAATAAAAAACTTTGAAAAACACAGAATAGTGGAAAGAAATTACACAAAAATAAAAATAAGGCTTCATTCAATTCTTCTGTGAACAAATAGGTTCACGTAGAATAAAGAGAAGATAAAGCATCTCAAATTACTACTGGAAAAAATCCTTTGTAACTATCCTAGGAAAATAATTCACCACCATCCCTCCCTGCAGAAAAACTAAAAATCCATGAAGATAGCCGATAAGGATGCAAAGCTAAAAATGTAACAATACAATAATTCTATCTAAAATAAGACTAAAACATTTCTTTATTCTATAGTTTAAGAAAAATTAAACTAAAGCCTTATAAGCAACAGAAAAGTTGTTTTTTAGTGTCCTCAATCTTAGAAGGTGGAACTGAAATACTGCTGTTATGAGATTCTTTAGTATCTATAGGACACTAAAGAGAAGAAATGTATCAACTTGAAATTAAAGCATACATTGGCTATTTACTACTTCCCAGATTACCTTAAAACAATGCAATTACTATGTGCGTGTCACAGGCTCATACGAATATTTATTGCCAATATTTGACAGACTTCTGGTTCTTTCAATACGCAAGTTTTTATATTATTTTATTTTCACGAAACAGGATGACACTGAACGTTCTTCAAAATTGTGGCATTCTGTAGCCTACTTGTTTAAAAGAATTGACAGTTTAGAGATTTTTATTCTTTAAATACTACATACTGTTTTTCCAAATGTATCATTAACATCCCTTAGAACACAAAGTAATTAGAGTTTGCCAAAGCAGGGGTTCTATCATCCTTCCTTCAAGTCTAATATGGTACTCAGCACAAAAAAGAAAGTCAATTTAAGACAGTCTACTTGGAGTTTGAAAACCTTCCATTCTTTAAGAAACACATACTATGTACGGGGCACTGTGATAAGTACTAGGGATAAATGTTTAAGCAGAAGAGACTCAATCCCTGCCCGCCTCACAGTGTTTTTAATCCAGTGAATAGGATACGAATTTAAGAAAGAATTGGATAACAGTATTTCTACAAACGTGATGAACACTATGAAGGAAAAATAGGGGTGCCATGAAGTATGTGAAGACCTGATCTACTATGACAGATGAGGAAGCATTCCTGAGGAACTTATGATCGAACTGAAGGAAAAGTGTTGTTCAACAGAGATAACAAAGGGGGAGGAAAAATGATTTCCGGCAGGGAACAGAAAGTATGCAAAGATCTTGAGGTAGAAGAAAACGTGTATCCAAAGAAGGTTGGCCAATATAATTCATAAGAACTGGCCTGGCACGGTGGCTCACGCCTGTAATCCCAGCACTTTGGGAGGCCGAGGCGGGAGGATCATGAGGTCAGGAGATTGAGACCGTCCTGGCTAACACAGTGAAACCCTGTCTCTACTAACAATACAAAAAATTAGCCAGGCGTGGTGGCGGACACCTTTGTCCAAGCTACACGGGAGGCTGAGGCAGAAGAATGGCGTGAACCCGGGAGTCAGAGCTTGCAGTGAGCCGAGATCACACCACTGCACTCCAGCCTAGGTGACAGAGCAAGACAGAAAAAAAAGAACTGTGGTTGCAAGGACACCAGGTAATAAGTTACTGCAGTCGTCCAGGTAAGAGATGATGGTAGCTGAGATTAGGAGGACAGTAATGAAGATAACAGGAAAGAAGGCCGATTGAAGAGATATTTTGGAAGAAATCAGTGTTACACTGCAGCCATGGCTTATTTAGTAGAGTTTTAAGGATGACAGACCTTGAGATTTTTTCACCTGTGATACCAAATAGTAAATAAGCTAGAATCTGAACTTATCTGATGCTCCCCAAAGAGCCAGATAGCTATTGCAGCCACATTCTCTAACAGCAGTAACATCTTAGCAATGTTGATTTTTGGAAGTGTGCCAGAAGGCTGTGACCAAGACCACAGTAAAATCAAGCATTTATTTTAAAAATAATTATATATTATAGGTCCCACTTCCAACTATCAGAACCATCCCAAATGATAAAATTACTGGTATTTGCAAGGAACATATCTGTAATATCACATTATATCATTTATTTTCTCTCCTTTGTACTTCTGTGAAAATAAGATTTTAAGGCATGGGGGAAAGGGGAATAGGAATTTATAGTATTCGGAGTTAACTTTCAGCATAAATTTATAAAGTAACTTTTTATTTTTTTATTTTTTGGGATGGAGTCTCACTCTGTGGCCCAGGCTGGAGTGCAATGGTGCAATCTCGGCTCACTGAAAGCTCTGCCTCCTAAATTCCAGGAATTATCCTGCCTCAGCCTCCCAAGTAGCAGAGATTACAGGCACACGCTACTATGCCCGGCTAATTTTTGTATTTTTAGTAGAGACAGGGTTTCATCATGTTGGCCAGGCTGGTCTCAAACTCCTGACCTCAGGTGATCCACCTACCTCAGCCTCCCAAAGTGCTGGAATTACAGGCGTGAGCCACTGCACCTGGCCTAAAGTAACATTTTTGTCAGGCATACCATATAATACCTGAGAATATCAGGGGTAAAAGAGTCAATCACCATTATATCTTAAAGATGCTATGATGTCAAAGAAACAAATGTCATTTTATAACATACATCAATGTTCACGATGTATAGTAATAAAAGCTACTTCCACACTAGTAGTTTTTTGATCAGGTAAAAATAAGACACATATACTTATGAACTCTATTCCTTTCCTTGTTTCAGATGATAAACACATGGAAATTTCTGTAAGTCTTCTTTCTGCTTTATGTAACCAGCATAGTAAAATCTCTATTAAAATCTAACAGTAAACTTAAAATTAAGAAGAAGCCTACAAAGTCCTCTTTGAAATGGATCAACACTATTGTCCAAATACCCCAGTATTGGAACTTCTACCTCAGCTCTCCTCAATTCCACGAAGCAGGCATTTTAAATAAGAGGCTAAGGAGAAATAATTTCTAGTGTTTCATTTTAACATACTAGTTCTCTCTCATAGGCCCCAGCCCAAACCCCACACATTTGTGGATCTTTTGATAATACATTCTAAAATCTATTTATTTCTCTCTCTCTCTCTTTCTTGCTACTTATATTCCCATATAAAAGTACCTTCTTTTGTTTTAGGTGGTCTAACGTTCACATATTCTCCTTTGGGCACTATCAGAACACTATGGCATGCTTGCAGTTTTACAAATTTTCCGACATGCTATGCTAAAACACAGTAATTAGCACTGCGGTCCCACACATAATATTAGAATCCTAACAGAAACGCTAGCATGAAAGAGAAACATCACTTAGCCCAAACCCCAAGCTGAGCAAAGTGTAAGTCAACAGATGACTAAGAGTTTCTTATTAATGACAGGTAACATAATTGATAAAAACCTAGGAATGTGCATCTTATTTATGCCTCTACAATCCTTGAGTTCCTAAAAATGTCACATCTGCAATGATGGGAGACATATTAAATTACTAATATAGTAACCAATCTCTAAAACTGTCAATAAATCAGAGTCACAGAAGTTCAGGATAATGAGGGACCTTGGTGAGAATCTAATACATCTCATTTTACAGATGAATATAGTAAGGGATGGGAAATGTACTGAAATTATATACGTAATTTCTAGAAAATAGGAAAGGCTTAAATACTTGCAGCATGACAGAACTCAGGTTTGGTTTCCTATGTGTACTCTTACTACGTCTCCAAGTTGAAAAAAAGAGTTTTTTTAATCTATGTGGATTGAAAACATAAATTCCTGAATGGGTCTTAATTCTTGATAGCTTAAACACTGAAACTATAAGGGCAAGCAAATGTACATTTTTTTAAATGCTGTGTATCATACCACATATTTTCATCTCCACCATACTACAACAAAATCTCTAGACCCACACATAACACATATAGTACATCAAACTTATGGTTAATTATTTTTATAACCTAAGAAATTAAAAACTATATAGTGGTCTTAATGAAAAGTAGCTAAAAAAGGGAACATGCAGCTCTACGGAGAAGTCAAAGGAGAAAAGTGAATCCTAGTTTTTCCTCGGAGATGTCTGAAATACAGAGTGGGATGATCCAACCTCATGAGTTCCAATTGTTATCTATAGAAGCCTCAGGCTTTCTGCATCAAGAGCCCCATTCTGTCCCAATCTGCTGTTCCAAATGACTAACCAACCACCTGACTGAAGCTCCCCAAAGCCTTCAGGGAAATTTGGTTACCCAGGGATTGCTCTGTCCTCCCCAAAATGAATGTTTATTATATTCTCTAGACAAAGCTCTGGGAAACAGAAATAAAGGTCTCATTTAATTCCCCTTATCAATGGAAAAGGCAGCCATCTGTTAATCTTCTGTTAAGAAAGGCCTTTTGAAAACTTCTTATGAGATGAATCCTAGGAATTTACTGGCTCCCCAGAATAAAAACACTGAAGAGACAGCCAGATACTACTCAGAGTTTTCAAAAATGGAAGTCAACTACATCTTAGTACATCTATTTTTTTCTCTTTTCGAGACAAAATTTCACTATGTCATCCAGGTTGGTCTTGAACTCCTAAGCTCAAGCAATCCTCCCACCTCAGCCTCCCAAAGTGCTGGAATTACAGGTGAGAGCCACTAGGCCCGTCCTTTCCAAGTACATCTAGACAAGTATATTCTAAAAGATCTATTCTGCTTGAAAGA
Source organism: Mandrillus leucophaeus (assembly GCF_000951045.1). NCBI lineage: Eukaryota > Metazoa > Chordata > Mammalia > Primates > Cercopithecidae > Mandrillus > Mandrillus leucophaeus. Next base: position 5,639,347 of record NW_012108697.1, read on the forward strand.
TAAGCAGATTTTTTTTTTCATTTTTGCTTTTAGAGCCCACCAACCAATCCGATCTTTTTTAAAGAGGCAAAACTTTCACAGCACGGTCTTCCCTTTCCTCCTTAAACAAATGACCATACCTGCTCACTACCAATTCTACCTAAATATTTTTATTCCTTTAACAAAGCCCTTGATTCTGCTTTATATCCTACCAGACCTATTTCTGATTTTTTTTTTTAACCTTCTTGGACTGTCCTAAACTTGACCAGAATATTAAAAGCCACCCCACAATTACTTTTAGCAGGTGGCTGCATGCATGGACACATGCTGCCAAGTTTCTCAACTGACTGTCCTCTCAGTCATAGCCATCTTAATAATCCCAACAAGAACTTCTTTGGTTGTCTTTCCAGATTCTATTCCTTCCCTTCCATGCAAAACCAGGTTATGATTTCTAGACTTTATTAAAGGGCCAAATCCCCACCCCAGGGTAGTAGTAAAGGAACCCATCAAGTGCTGCTCCTCCAGACTTGGGATTACAGGAGAAATGTGCTCCTTCCCTCCAGTTCCCTCTTCTAAGCGTTCCCAGCTTGCTACCTGTTGGCAGTGCTGGTGTTGCTGCTCCCGCTGCTGTGTTTCTGTGCCCGGCTCAACCTCCGTGGGGGCTTTGAATGCTGCAGTCGGGGGCTTGGCATGGACGGGAATGAAGAGGCGTAGCCATGTTCACACTCTGAAGAGAGCAAGAAAAAAAGGTATAGTAAGAAGAATATAGTACCCAAATCCATTGAACCACAAATCCAAGGTCTTTGCAGTAATAGGTTTTTGAAAGCAAGAAAAAAGGTACAATGTTTCCACTCTTTTTGGTTAGAAGATTAATGTCCCTCGCCTGGACATCAATCCTGTGACACCCCATCAACTGGAAAGTGTTTTGATACCTTCTCTAAACCAAATAATTTATCCCCCCTTTCCAAAATCCTTCTCTCCCCAAAATTTTTTTTTGAGATTTCAGATGCTTTAGAACAACATTTTTTTGACCAGTTACCATTCGCCTCATTGATTTTACTTGCCTCAAAAATTCCCCTTTACTTTCAACTCTCTCTGTTTTAAAGAGTCTCATTTAAGCCCAATATTTTCGTGTACTTCGAACAAGTCTTACAGAGACATTTTCTCTCTTGACACAACAATCTCCGAGTTCCTGCTCTTCCTGCACCATCTCCACAGTCCCTTGGGCTGCCACCACCAAAGGGGCCCTAGCTCATCACCCCGCAGGTATTCAGAGGCCGCTTCCGCACGCTGCCAGTCCTCTGCCCACTGTCCACCGGCTTTCCCCCGCTCGGTGTTCTCCTGGCCTTGTCTCTTCCCCAGACACCCCCAGCATCCGCGTTCCTCCTTCTTCTTAACTCCCAGCACCCTCTCCCACTCCAGGCCCCGCTGGTTTCTCCATGGTCACCCTCTCTCCAGTCCCAGACCGTCCTCTCTCCAACTCCCCTCCGCCGGTCTCCTTCCCGCTCCCCGCACACCCACAGCCCCACCCTCCGGGCGCACCCTCGCACCTCCCCCCGCACCTGCACGACCTCTCACACACGCCTCCACTCACGATCTCAGCACACACACTTCCCCACGCGCACCTCACGCGCGCGAGCTCCCCACGCACGCGCGCCCCTCCCACACGCGCACGCCCTTCCCGCACACGCCCCTTCCGCCGCACCATCCCTCCCACGCGAGCACCCTCACGCGCGACACTCCCCGCACACGCCCCTCCTCGCACACGCGTGAGCCCCTCTCCTCAGATGCCCCTCCCCTCACATGTGCGCACCCCTGCCCTCACACACACGCATGGCTCTCCCCTCACACGCGTGTTCCCTCCCCTCACACGCCCCTCCCCACACGCGTACGCCCCTCCCCTCACACCCGCGCACCCCTCCCCTCACATGCGCGCGCCCCTCGCCTCACATGCTCGCCCCCCCATGCTCGCACCCCTCCCCTCACATGCACGCACCCCTCCCCTCACACCCGCGCGCCCCTCCCCTCACGCGCGCTTCCCTCACACGTCCCTCCCCTCACACGCGCGCACCCCTCGCTCACACGCGCGCTCCCCTACCCGCAGACGCCCCTCCCCTCCCCTCACACGCCCTTTCTCTCACATGAGCGCACCCCTCTCCTCACATGCGCATGCCCCTCCCCTCACATGCGCGTTCCCCTCCCCTCATACGCCCCTCCCCTCACGCGCGCACCCCTCCCTCCCACGCCCCTCCCCTCACACGCGCGCTCCCTTCCCCACATGCCCCTCCCATCACACGCGCGCTCCCCTACGCTTACACGCACGCACACCTCTCCCTCACATGCGCGCACCTCACACGCGTGCCCTCCCTCACCGGCCGCACCGCACTCCCCATAAAGATTAGTAGCGCTCGGGCTCACGCAGCGGCGCCCAGCCATTACCTCGCTCCCGGCGCTCCAAAAACTCGGCAGCCTCCAGCAGACGCTGCACGTTGATCATCCTTACCCGCTCCATGGGCACCGCGGGTGGCGATCGGCGCCTCTCTGCACTCCCTTCCCGGGCCGACAGGAGGCGCCGCAGGCGGCT
>NW_012108697.1:5642479-5643566 GCF_000951045.1 Mandrillus leucophaeus
CCCTCCCGCCCCTGCCTCTGCCCCCTGGGAAATGTAGTCCCGCCCCCGCCCGCGGCTGCCGGGAATCGTAGTGCGCACGCCGTTTCAGGGCGCCTGCGTTCCGCACGATTCGCAAAGGTCGTCGGAAGGTGTAGTCCCGCTGGGTTTCCTTTCCTGTCTCTAGGGAAGCCTAAGAAGTTGTGGGACTCTGCTTCTGGGAGGGAAGGATTTTTTTTTCCCCCTCCAGACACGATGTGGAATGGGAAGGATTTGAGCAAGCTGGGAGTCTACTCCCGGGGAAACTTGTTTCTCAGCGACTCCCTGCGGTTGCCCAGGGGCTGAGACACGCTTTATTCCAAATATCATGTTGCAGTCCTTTATCTCCTACTTTCTCATGTAACGTATGTGCCTCAGTTGCCTCATCTGCAAAATGAGAAGAGTAACACACCTGCACCAACAGTGCACACAGAAACTGGAAAAGCCGAAATTGCTGTTCAAAAACGAAGGATGATTTCATCAGAGAGGGTTTCCATGAAACCCTTCTTCCATCTCAGCTTGCACACAGACAAGTAGTCATCTTACTTTTTAAAACTTTCTCCTCCCTCAGTCCCTCACTAATGCTTTTAGACGCCAGAAAATTCTCCCTGGTGCTGAACAGAGTTTGATTCAAATCCTGACTCTGCTACTTACACTGACAGTGTGAACTCTTCCAGTCTCATTTTCCTTATGTATAAAATGGATATGATCATATCCACGGCCTTGAGCGCGTGCCATGTGCCAGGCACTGTACTAGACTTAGTGTGCATAGTAAAAGAGAAACAGACGCAGACCTGCTGTCGAGGTTCATGTATTCAGTAGGGTTTTTTGCGAAGATTAAATGCAGTAATTCCAGCACTCGGTATATACTAGGCACTCAGTAAATAGAAGCGATGATGATGTTTTTCTCTTACGCTCTCCTCTGTAGCTAAAAGAGGAGTTAGCTAAAGAGAGCAGAGACCACATTAAAAGACTGCCACTGGCCGGGCACGATGGCTCACGCCTGTAATCCCAGGACTTTGGGAGGCTGAGGCGGGCGGATAACCTGAGGTCAGGAGTTCGAGACCAGCTT
>NW_012108697.1:5644996-5649436 GCF_000951045.1 Mandrillus leucophaeus
TTTTTGAGACAGAGTCTCACTCTATCACCCGGACTGGAGTGCAGTGGTGCGATCTCGGCTCATTGCAACCTCTACCTCCCGGGTTTAAGCGATTCTCCTGACACAGCCTCCCAAGTAGCTGGGATTACAGGCACCTGCCGCTACGCCCAGCTAATTTTTTGTATTTTCGTAGACACAGGGTTTCACCATGTTGGCCATGCTGGTCTCGAACTCCTGACCTCGTGATCTGCCCGCCTCAGCCTCCCAAAGTGCTGGGATTACAGACGTGAGTCACTGCGCCTGGTCAGGACAAATACAACTCTACTTTTCCTAATAGGAGGTAAACTTGTGTGACAAGCAATCAGGAAAAGTAGTACAAACTGAAAATATACATGAATTCAAGATGGCTTTAATTCCAGAGGTCACAGAGCCATAGCTGGTTAGGAAGAGATGGCTAGATGCAAGAGGCCTGGGGCCTATGCATGGCCTTCCACAGTTGACCTCCAGGTGAACTAACCTAGAGCCCTTCTAGAGCCATGGCCAAGAGGGAGATGAGGACATGGAAAGTAGAGCGAGACTCACCAAAAGGCCACCTGCATTGAAGAAGAGGAGAGATGATGATCATGGTGGGCAGTATTAAGGGCTGGTTCATGTACAGAAATCTCCAGCCTTTTCCAAAAGGAACTGAGGTACCACTTCCTTCTCCCTGCTCTGGCTGCTTCCTGGAGTCCTTCCTAGGATATCAGCTATAAGGGCCTCTCCAGCACAAAGCTTAGGGCTCTATCCACAGGAAAGTAATGCTACCCACAAACCATCCCTCAGCAACAGTCTCAACCCAGAGGAACCCAGAAGCAGCCATGGCCTGCCTTTTGCTCCAATGAACTAGTTTCCACTACAAATGCAGATGGGGAAACAGGAAAAGCAAGGCTTCCGAAGTCTACTGATATAAGAACCTGGAATCCTACCCATAGTCTCTGTTCTGCCCTCTCCCTAAAGTACGTATCTCTCTCAAGGGAGTCATTTGAAAATGGAAAAAGTCCCCCAGAATCCCCCAGGCCTATAACGATCACAGCCACAGATGGGGACAATCTGCCTTCTGAAGGAAGCAGGCAAAGCCCTCAATTCTTAAGGGTCCTTTCTCAGCACAGTTTACTTAGTGACAATTTCCAAGTGATTTATTGCAGATTCATAAACAATGGAGGCTGATGTGTTGTATCTTTTCTTTAGGGAGGAGAGATGGGGAGAGAGGAAGGGGCCATGAGGTTAAGTTACAAGTCCAAAGTCACTGTGTTGATGACACCTTGCACTTTGGAAAACTTCCCTGAAACTGCAAAGTGTTTACTGAATAGGGCACTGTTTTCTGCAACTATCTTTAAGGATGGGCGTTTTCAAATACTCAACATTGGGGATAGGGGAGGTGAACTACAAGCTCTTAAGTGAGAACCGTAACAGTTACACATTTTTCCATCCCCCACTCCAAAATGACTACCGCAGCCTCCTCCCCTCCTCTTCCCCCGGAGCCCAGAAACGTGAAGAACAGCAGAAAACCTTTCCCTCGCCCGGTGAGTCAGCCTTGCCTAAGTTCATGCGTAAGCTCTCCTCAAGTCAGCGGCAGCTCAGAGCTGCGGGTCTCTGTGCAGCCGAGATAAATTTGGGCCTAGAAGGGATGATGTAATGCTAAACCCGAGAGGTAGCTGCCGCCTCCCAGGGCTCCGATCGCCAGGGCTGCCGGCTGACATCCCAACCACACGGAAACGCACCAAGCGACTCAGGTGCTGCCCGAGCTGGGGAGAAAGGGAAAGGACTTGGGGTGGGTGGAACGCCAGGGGGAGGCAGTGTTTATCTGAGACGGCTGAATCTGGAAGTTTGTTGTTTTTTAACTCCAGTTTTACTGGTGAGATCAGACCACTGGCAAAGGCTCAAACAGCTGCACTTGACTTCCATCCTGACCCATCTCTTCCCTCTTAGAAAAGGGCTTCTTACATTTTATTAAATGGCCCTTATTACAGCAGCCTATTTCAGTGATTATAATGGATGTGTTAATCTCTCAAATGTCCTTTTCCTTCTTTTTTGCATGAACTTGGATCCAAGAAGACGTCTGCATTGCAGGACTCAATTAACATGCACATCTAAGTGGCTTGCTTACTCTGGAGCACCCCACTTGGGGTGACACCAGGGTGCTACTGATAAGGTATTTGGGAGGAGTTTGCTAGGGCCATGCCAAGTGAATATTTCCCCAAATAACATTTCAAGGTTTATGTCATAGAAGTTTGTGTTATTAAGTTTGTTTCTCAATACAGTCCCCATTTTTCAGTTGAGAAAGTTCAGGCTCAGAGAGGTATGGTAACTGGCAGAAGGCCAACAGCTGTCTATCAAACTGATGGAATAAGGGTTAGAACTCAAGCTTTTTAAACCTGTGGGGCCCAATCCTTTAAATATCAAGATCAAGTTACTTTCCCAAAGGATCCGAGTGCTGTTTTTTTCTGTTCGTGGTTCATTCTTCCCCAAGGAAATGTTGCCATCAGAGTGAACTCCTTCACTCCTGGTGATGACCGCAAGCCTTGGGCCCAACCTCACCCTTCCACTATAATTAAAAGACCACCACAGGAAACAATCTTTGCTGTGTCAAAGTAGTTTTCTTCATTAAAAATGCCTCCCAAATACTTTTCAACATTTATTAGTGTAATCACATTTATTCTTTAATTTGTGCCTGTAATCATTTATGCTGGTAGATTTTGTGACTTTCAGCAATATCTGGCAAATAACCTGGTCAGCCATGGTGTGTGATTCTTTTGAAGCACTGTTCAGTTCCAAGAGTTGATATTTTTGTTTAGGATTTCTGCATCTATATTTGAAAGCAAAAGTAAACTGTATTTTTTCTTGTGTTTACTAGATGTTGGTATTGCAATAGTCTGTTCTTTCAAAGTTAGATATAACTTGTTTTTAAAGCCTTAAAAAATAAAAAAGACTGCCAGAGGCCTTCTCCTGCTGCTAAGAGGATGCCCCACATTCTTGCCAAAGCTCTGGGTAACCTTCCCTCCCCTGCCAGGAGCTGGCCTTGAGTTGCCCTGCCCCCACCCCTTGGCATCACCACCCTTCTCCAGGCAGCAGAAACTTGTGGAGGTCACGCTTAGGTCCAGCCAGGCCCTGAACACCAAACCACACAACCAGCTCCTGCCACCTTGTATCTGAGTTCTCTCAGTCTCAGATGCAGCACTTACAATAAAAATAACATTCTCTTGCCTGTCCAAGGTGTAGCTGATCTCACCAGCTCTTCCAGCAACAGTGGTTTGATTTGAGGAAGCTGGGATTGTCCCTAGATCCTAGAACAACACGCATCCATTTGCCTACTAGCTGCCACGTAACTAGGGCTGCCATGCACGTTGCTGCTCCTCTAGTCAGTTCATTTAATCCTCAGCACGCCTCTGAGATTCCTGTTTTACAAATAAGACCCAGAAAGGTTAGGTGATTTGCCCAAGGTCACAAAGGCTATGAAAAGATTTGAACCTGAATTTTCTGACTCTTGGACCCTACAGCATACATCATGTTATGTTCAATCGCGTAAGGTCAGACGAAATTGGTTAAAGCAATGGTCTCAACCAAGGGCAATCCCATCACACTAAGAGGTGTTAGAAACATTGTAGGAGTGTCTTTTTTATTGTCACAACGACTAGGGAGTTTCCAGTGGCATTTAGTGGGTGGGAACCAAGGATGTTAAATCCTGCCATATTCCAGACGAATCTGTACAAGAACTGTCACACCAACAGCTCCTGTGTTGAGAAACACTAGGTCAGAAAGATAAAGGCAGAAAACTCATCATTTATTCAATAAATATTCCTTAATCATCTGTTATGTGCCAGGCACTAAGCTAGATGCCAAAGATAAAATAATGAACAAAACTACTTATGGTCCCTGTCCTCTATGTGCTTATATTCTAGCCCTCCAGACTGACAATAAGCAAGTAGAGTAAGTGTAAATTGTGATGAGTAGAATACAGGATAAATGATAAAAGTGGGGTAAGGTTTAGGTGGGTGGGTGAGGAGTTCTGTGATGATCACAAAGACTGTTTAGGACATCTTCTCAAACTTTAAGGAGCACACAGATCACCTGGGTATTGTGGCAAATGCAGATCCTGCTGCAGCAGACCTGGAGTCTCATTTCTGACAAGCTCCCAGCAGGTACCAAGGCTCTCCATCCTCCAATCACATTCACTCTGAACGGCAATGATGAAGGCCATGGCAAGGAGTTCAGATTTTATTTTAAGTGAGGCAGGAAAGAAACTATTGAAGGGCTTTTAAAAAGTAAGTAACAGGAACCCAGTTACATTTTCGGTTTTTTTGCTTTTGTTTTTGTTTTCTGAGACAGAGTCTCACTCTGTCGCCCAGGCTGGAGTGCAGTGGCACAACCTTGACTCACTGCAACCTCCGCCTCTCAGGTTCAAGCAATTCTCCTGCCTCAGCC
>NW_012108697.1:5650186-5658336 GCF_000951045.1 Mandrillus leucophaeus
ATTCTCCTGCCTCAGCCTCCTGAGTAGCTGGGATTACAGGCGCCCACCACCACGCCTGGCTAACTTTTGTATTTTTAGTAGAGACGGGATTTCACCGTGTTAGCCAGGATGGTCTTGATCTCTTGACCTTGTGATCCACCCACCTCAGCCTCCCAAAGTGCTGGGATTACAGGCGTGAACCACCGCGCCCGGCCTCCAGATTCCAATTCTCGCCTCTTGCACATTTCTTACTCCCCATGGCTTTCCCCAGAGCCCTAAGGTCTCTCTAGGAAGAAAGAAAACCCTGAGGTTTTAGTCTCTACTCCACTATTTATTAGCCTGTGGCCTTAGGAAAGTTAGCCTTGCTAAAGCTAAGGCTTTCCTCATCTACAACATGAGGGTTATTACAGCACCTGCATATTGGATGTTTGTGAGAATTTAATATAAAGTGTGTAGCATTGTGCTGGCCCATAGTAAATGCTCAATAACAGGAGGCCATTATCACCATTCCTTTGGAAAACAGAGAAGACACTGCGCTTGTCAGCAGCTCTCTTGGGAAAGGTTATCACACTCCCAGAAGACAGACAAAAATTGTTGACTGATTTCTATGTCTGTCATTTGAACTAGAATATAGACATGGAACTGGAGATCATACATGCTTCACTTTGGAAGCACCAAGCGCAGAGCTGGGCTCTCTGGCAGGTTTTAGAAATTATTTGTTGAACATAGCTCAGTTTTACAACTGTTAGAAAAAATTGAAGGTTGTATGCAAGGCACGCACAGTCTTGGGAGCCAAGAAATACGGCAGGACGGTCAGGCTGTAGTGGAGGTAAGAGGGAAATAACACACGGGCACCATAAGGTAGTTCTGGGCCCCTGTAGAAATAAAAACAAAGTCCACACCAGCTTTCACTTGCCCAGAGCAACCCTGGGCATGCCCTCCACTTCAATACAATAGCCTTCCTACTCCCAAATCATCTTTATTCAAGTATCCTTGCTAATGGCAATAAAGACACAGAAAAAGAAATTTCAAATAGTAGGTAATCCAAATCCCCTTTTATTGGCTTTAGTTTGAATTTCTCAATCTCCCTCTCCCTCAGGACCGTGTGTTTATCTTTCTAATTTTGCTGTGTCTAAATTTCCTTACAGACACGGGAGTTGGATATTAGAGGTCTGTGGCCAAGAGCATATTGTACAGGAGAGTGGACTTGGGAGGAATGCTGGTATGGACAATCCTCCAAGTGCAGAAGGCCCCTATCTGTAAAGAACTGACAGTGGAATGTATTTATTTACAATGTTGCTTACAGTTTCCTAAGCTCAGGCAGTAAAAGAAAAAAAAAATAGATCTGTAGACATTACAAGGACAAACACAAAAACACAAAGGATTGTAGGCCGGGCACGGTAGCTCCCGCCTGTAATTCCAGCACTTTTGGAGGCCGAGGTTGGTGGACTGCTTCAGCCCAGGAGTTCGAGACCAGCCTAGGCAACATAGCAAAATCTTGTATTTACAGAAAGTAAAAAAATCAGTGGGGCAAGGGGGCACACTCCTATAGTCCCACCTACTCGGGAGGCTGAGGCAGGGAGGATTGCTTGAGCCCAGGAAGTAGAGGTTGTAATGAGCTGAGACTGTGCCACTGTACTCCAGCCTGGGTAAAGAGCAAGACCCTGTCTCCAAAAATATGTATATATTTTAAACATAGATAGAAGAGACAGGGAGGGAAGGAACTACTCCTTTAGGAAGCCCAGGCTAAATTTTTATTCAGTCTATAACGATGGCTAGAACCAAAGACAGAAAACCTCAAGTCAAATGCCATCCTGCATTGTTGGGGTTCACTTTAAGACAAGTGAAATTCTAAAACCTGGCAGTGGAATCGTACACTCCATGAGGACAGGAACCCTACCTCTAAAACCTGGCACTACAATAACACACTCCATGAGGGCAGGGACTCTACCTCCAAGACCTAGCCCAGTGCCTCCCATTAAGCAAGTATGTATACTCTTTATGTTTTAATTAATAAATGAATGAATAAACACAAATTTAGGGAGAATGGCTCACAACGTAATTCCACATCTTACTAAAATAGTTGCCACAAGGGCTTTTCAAGAGGTTTCTCTGAATTTTTTTTGAAAAAGAATTCTGTTTACATATATTTCCTAGAGTGTATTGCTCAAAGCAAGGGTCACCTGAACTTTCAAAACATTTCATAAGCAAGGGGCCCAGCACACATTCTGCCAAGATGAGGAAGCAAAGAAGGAGCCTCCTCCTGCTCAGCATGATGGTGGCAAATGCCCATTATTTTTGACCACAAAGATCAAGTCAGCTGTTGACAGCTTTAACACCTCTAGCCAGGCCACTCAGATACAATGACATCAGAGACAATTGCTTCCTTTAAGTTAGAAGAGCCAGAGAGCAGGTGTCTGTCCCTGGGGAATTGAAGCCTCTCCCATTCCCTTCCGTCCTCCCTCCCTCTCTTTTTTTCTCTCTCCCCACTGTGAGTCTAGAGCTCCACTCTTGACCTCCAGCAGGATCCCCCGAGACTTGAATTCCTCCTCCTCAGTCAAGGCTTGGGATAGCCATCTGGACACTGCCACCACCTTCTAGCTCCTCCCTCCTCCCACCCCCCAAATGTAAAAGACAGTATTTTTCTAAGTATGGCAAATTGAAATTAGCTTCATTTTGAAAGACTATTGAGAATGTTGCAACGACCTTTGCAATAACCGGACACACCCTGGGATCAGTAAACCAGGTTTGAAAATTGCTGACTTTACGAGCACTGGACCTGTGAAACAAATGCCCAGGTTGGGACTCTACCTGGAACTGATTCTCATATCAGGTGGGAGGGAACACAGCCCAGAAAGACCTGGTTCTGCCTCTGCTGTGTCATCTTGGGCAAGCCAGTGTCCCTCTCTGGGTCTCAGACTCCATGACTGTACAGATGATGGATGCTCTGTGACCTCTGGGGCTCCTTCTGGACCTGATGCTCTGTGGTACTACCTGCCTCCTTTAAAAACAAAACCTGGACCCAGCGCGGTGGCTCACACCTGTAAGCCTAGCACTTTGGGAGGCCAAGGCGGGCAGAACACAAGGTCAGGAGTTCGAGACCAGCCTAGCCAGCATGGTGAAAACCCGTCTCTACTAAAAATACAAAAATTAGCCAGGCATGGTGGCACCCACCTGTAGACCCAGCTACTTGGGAGGCTAAGGCAGGAGAATTGCTTGAACCCAGGAGGCGGAGGTTGCAGTGAGCCGAGATTGTGCCAATGCACTCCAGCCTGGGCAACAGAGTGAGACTCCATCTCAAAAAAAAAAAAAAAAAAAAAAACCTGAAGTGGACCGGAAAGAAACATTGGAAGAGAGAAGAATAGTTTAGGAGGCCAGATTACCATAAAGCTCCCACATTTCTGCCTGCTGAAAACTGCTTGCCTCATTCTGCAGGGAAACTCCCATTTCTTGCTGGGTTGTTATTTTTTTATTTCTTTTTCTTTCTCTCCTTTAAAAAAAAAAAAAAAACTCAAAAGCCACAAAACCACAATTCATCTCCCCAAAACAGGACATTTGGAAGCCAGAGCTGTCGGGGGTTAGGTGTGTCAGGCTTGACATACTGGTGGTATCTAAGTGAAGACCAAGCCAAGGCAAGCATGTGCTTCTCCTCCAGAAACCCAGTTTAAATCAATATTTATCCAACTGTATTTATAGAAAGTGGTGGTGGTAGGGAGGAGGGGGTGGGGTAGGGAGGCAGGGGGATCTAAAACAGAACAAGCCACAATGACTGATGCAAATCTTTGTGGCCAATTCGCTTCTGCAGGGCTTGGTTTTTTTTTTCAAAAGGCAAAAGACCCAGCTTTTGATGAACCTGCTGTTGGCCCCAGTACCATAGCAACAGCCCCAAGTCCTCTAATATGCCCAGAGGACAGACTTGGGAAAGGCAGTAGGAGGGGGGTGGTGTTTCCTAGGAGCGCTAAACTTGAGTTAAGGCCAGGAGAGTTGAACAACTCTGAAAGACCAAAAAAAAAAAAAAAAAAAAAACTCTCTGGTTGGCTATTCTGTCTCCAGCCTCACTTCTAAACCTTTTCTAAGCAAGGTGTGTACAAGAAGACCTTGGACAATAAACAAGGTGTTTCAAATACCAGCTCTGCCTCAGGTTCCTGGGTGACCTTGAGTAAGTCACTTCACCTCTCTGGACTTCATTCCTTGGCTGTAAAATGAGTACATGTGTATATGGTTAAGAGCACAGGCTCTGGAATTAGAGGCCTAAGTTCAAAACTCAGCTCTGTCACTTACTAGCTATATGTCCTTTGGGCAAATTACCTGGCATCCCCGCTCCTGAGTTCCCTCCTCCGTAAAAGGGGGTAATAAAATTGCATCCATCAGAAGGTTAGCATGAAGATCGAGGGAGATAATGAATGCATAGCCTCATACTTGCAATACAGTCAGTGTTCAATAAATGGTAGCCATTATTGATATTATGCCATACAATTAGTTGCTGCTGCTGCTGCATGCCGGCACCCTCTTCATTTTCTTCAGTTTCACCTCTAGACTTTTGCCCAGGCATCCCCAGATGAATCCCCATTTCTGGATGTGTCCGTGGGAGAGTGTTTTGATCAGAGACGAGAGATGGATGAGCAGCTACTGTTTTGCCTTGGTAGCTAATGGAGCCTCCTTTTTGCTCCCAAACCAGGAATGGCTCAATTCAGCTTCTCTAACTTCCAAGGCCTTGTCCCCTTTTCCTGGATCCCCTTTTCCAGGGCATGCAGTCCTTGGGAGCTCTGTGACTCTGAAAGCCATAACAATATCCTCAAAAAAGCCTTCTTCTGGTATTTACCAGTTAGCAGAGATCATATTTAAAACTGGAAAAAATAAGTTAAACCTGGGGAACATAATTTGGGATGCAGAGGAAATAGGGCCTGATGTCAGAATGCTCTTCACGTAACTCCACTAAAGACAAATACCCTACTCCACTCCCACCATATTTCAACCTACAGAGTTTTCAGAAAGAAGCATCTGCACATAGTAGACGTTCAATGTACATTTGAAAAATGTATGAATTCATCATAAGATTGTTGCCATGCAAAAATGCGACCAGCTTGAACATTAGTTGCCGTCAAAGCCCTCAATTTCAGCAGAAGTCACTCTAGTCTCCTACTTTCTTATTTGTTCTCAGGGTCACAGCTGTTCACAGGATGCAGTCTCAGCTCTTCAGGTCTCAACTATCATCTTCTTACAGGGATTGGTCTCATCACCCAAGGGAGTTGGAGATCAGTATTTCTGACTCTTCTCCAAATCTTCAGAAAGGCTGTCATGTGTTCCCTGGCCTCCAAACCTGATCCTTGTGCCATAGCTAGTAAATGACAAATCTAACCAATCAAAAAATTTACGTTAAGGATCTACTACTGTATGCCCAGTGGTGTGCTATATGCAATGGGTAACATACACTGAATACTGTAAGTGATCTTTTCTCCTAAGTTACTAATAATGTCCTTGTAAAGATAAAGCTAACACACAGGAAGCAAGTAGAGAAGTGCATGGTACTGATTATCAAAGCTCAGAGAAGGTGCTATTTATTGAGCACCTATTATATTTCAGGTACGTTAAATATTTAAGTGCAGTGCCTCATTTTGTTGTTTGACAATGATATGAGGGTCATACTATTGTTATCCCCATTTTGCAAAAAGGAAATGGAACCTCAGGCTAAGTAAGTTGTGTACAAAGTCACAAAGCCAGTAAGCAGTAGAGTAGCAAGCTGGGCCCTGCTCCATGTGACTGCAAAGGTTTCATTCTCTCAAGTACAATGACTTAAGAAATAGAGCCAAATGGGCTGAAATACCTAGGGGCAGCTTCCTGGAGGAGGTGGGAACTGCCCTAAGTCTTGAAGAGAAGGTAGGATACAGATATCCCTAGGGGAATAAGAGAATGAAGGCATTCTAGACAGTAGAAGAGTCTAAGTCAAGCACAGAGGTTCGACTGTGAAGCCTGCTTGCTGGTGGATCTGCCGGACAGACACAGAGGTTTCAGGGCAAGGCAAAGGAGATTAAGTCAGGAAGGCAGGGTGGGGCCAAATGACACCACACAACAGCAGCTTCCCCTGCCAGGAGGAAGAGGCTGCTTCTTGGGCTCTCCATGCCCCTAGGAAAGCACCCCACCCTCAAACCCAGGTGATCCACTCCAAGAAGCCTTATGGTTTTCTACTCTCATCTGATCGTCCTTCCCTATCTTAAGTGTTGCCTCCAAAGCAACCTCCCCCAGACACTAGGAAGCCCATTTCTCTCCTCCAGACCTTACCTGCTCTCACAGCTTCTTTCACTTACCTGCCAGTCAGCTCTTATGCACATAACATCCCTTTATGGATCTCTTCTTCTCTTTTAGTTTTAACCTTTTCCAAAATCTTTTTCTACTCATGAGTCAGTCCTTAATTCCCACCCTTCCACTGGACTCAAAATGCGTATAGGTGATGTCAGAGATTATTTACATATAATTTCTGAATTTATGGTAACAGGGTCACAGCCTTCTTGATTAATATTTCTGGAGGCCTTCAATTTGTGATCCGTAGAGATTCACATCAGTTGGAATTTTGGGAGAATGTACCTGCCTTTCCTAGGGAATCCCCCTGCCTTGCACACAGCAAACAGTCAACAACGGGTGACTTAATTTGAACCCCTCCTCCAAGAAAACTCAACCTCTCCACTAGAAATAATTCAGCAATGTGGCCACAACTTGGTGAACACTACCAGTACGGAAACCTCAACAAGGGAACGAAAAGCAGTTCTGGCTACGATGGAAAATAAGGCAAGCTCCTGCCAAGTAAGTACTTTGCAAACAGCAGTAAAAATGGAACGTGTTAACTCGTGACCAGGGTCCACCGTGCATCTCAGAAAGGTCTCACCGAACCCGAAATGGAGAATCGGGGCCCGACACTCATCTCCGGAGAGAAAAGCGTCCCTTTAAGAAGAGACTGGACCAGCTGGCCTCACTACAGCTCCGGGAGATTTCCTGGCTTGCATCCTGGCTCCACCCCCGCAGCCTCCGGCCTCAGCAACGCGTGACGTCAGAAGAGGCTGGAGCTGCCGATTGGCTGAATGACGCAGCTAGGTCAAGTCCAGTCGGAGGAAAGAAGTTTGTCTCCATGTGAAAACCATGTGTCTCTAGCCGGGAGGGGGGAGGAGGAGAAGGCGGAGAAACCGAGATCAAGTGATTACAGGGGAACTCACTGAAATGAAGGCGGGGAGGTTGTGCACCTGAGTCGGCCAGCGATGCCCTTTTGCAGTAGTGACCTAAAAAAAAAAAAAAGTACACAACAAACTACCTCACCCCACCCCCAATAATAATAACTAAAAAGCTAGGGTCCTTGCTGCCTTCCAGAAACCAGGGACCCGGTAGATGCTGGAACCCTATCGGAACGCCCAGATCCCGCTCCCTCCCCCAACGACTGAATGATGTAAGCGTTTCGGAAAGCAGAGCTCTGGAGCAAAACAAGCCCCGCGCGCGCAGAGCGACCCGCAGTGCCCGAGCCGGGCGCACGCACGACCCGCCCCCCAACTCGCGTTATTGCTGTGCACACGCGGATTGCCGTGACGCGCGGGCATTGTGTGCAGCGAGCAGAAAACAACGACGAGCGCCCCCCATAAAACGAGGCAGATGTAGGGCCCGCCGTTTTCCGTACCCAGAGACCTAGACCGGGCAGAAGGAGGGGAGGAGAGGGGGTGGGTGGGATAAAGTGCCCCCGTGGGCCGCCTCTCTTTGCGAGGGGAACAACGGAGGGCCTGGCGGGTGGTCGCACGGAGTTTGCCGGAGGTCACCCCAGCCTGTCCGAGCTGTTGGAGACGGGCGAGGGCCTGGAGCAGAGTCTCTGCAGCCAAAGTGGGCACAGCGCAGCGCCCCAAGCTCTCGGGGAAATCTGGGGGCCGTTGGCATCACGTCATTTAGAGCCAAACAGCAGCGGCGAAAAGAGGCGAGAGAGCTAAAAATACTCCCTCCGGGAGCCGGCCGGAGGAGGGGGGCTGCGGGGCGGAGGGACTTATTACGCACACGAAGTTGACTTAGACTAGGGCGCTAAGGTTCCAAACCCCTCTCGGGGGCCGGCAGATTTGCAGGGCGGACGCTTCGGGAGATGGGCTGGGAGGAAGCCCCTCGGCTTCACCAGCCTCTGGAGCCCGGTTACGCCGCCACGGGCCCGC
>NW_012108697.1:5659041-5677328 GCF_000951045.1 Mandrillus leucophaeus
CCCCAGCATGAATAATTGCGAAGCGATTCGGCTGCATAGCCTGCGATGCGCCTCTCTCGCAACCCAAGCACTCCGGGAAAACAGGCGAGAAGAGAAAGAAAAGAACGCACCACCGACCTCGCAACACAAATCCTTGTTTTGGCCTTACAGCGTCTGCATAATTGCGCTGCCAACACACGGTTACTTTAATCCTAAAGACCTGGGGTGTCGGTCAGCAATGGTGTTTTTGTGTCTGAGGGTTGTTGTGTTGGGTGGGGGGAAGGTTGCAAGATCTGACACGTTGCAATCGGGACCTTTCTTCTTTCTTTCTTTCTCTCCCTCTCTCTCTCACACACACACACACACACACACATACACACACACACTCGCACCTCACTGATCTTCCTACTTGTTCGGACACATTAAACATCCCGGTTTCCTCCTGTCTGTCGGTCTGTCTGCCTAGTTCCCTTCCTCCTTTTCACAGCTATTATTCTGAGGACCGTGCTGGATACGCTGCACACGCGTGCCCCCGTTAGGGCGCTGAGTCGACTGCCTGGGGAAAGCTGGGGGACCTGGCTGGTAGTGGCAAAAATGAAACAAATAAATACAAAAAAAGAGGCCAGGCCACGGTGGGGTTCCCAGCACACCCCCACCCACGCACTATTCTCCACGTGAATCTGGGGGTGGGCGGGTTGGGGGGGGAGGTAGAAATCGACCAGGAAGGCGTTTGCCTTGCTTGCCCTGCGCGCTCACTCAGGAGCCGTCTCTCGGAAAATCAAGAAAAAGCACACAACAGCCCACACCTTGTTCCCCAACTATTGTTTCTCCAAGATCCCAAAGTTTCCTTCTAGCCGCGTCCCCACGGCCAAGTTTCCCGGGCTCAGGACGGCGTGTCCGGGGCGAGCTGCTGGCGTTGCTTGGCCCCGCCGGCCTCTTTCTTTGGGGGGGCGGCAGTGGCACCCCAGGGCAACTGGGGGACTGTGTCCGTGGACGTGATGGCCTGAGCCCAGTCCTGCTGCGAGAGGGAAGGAAAAAGGCGAAGTAGGAGGGAGGGAGAGAGAGAGAGAGAGACAGAGCCGAGCCCACGCCGTGGAGAGCTGTTTGGTTGTTATTGTTGTAGTGTGTGTCTGTGTTTTCTTTCTGGAACCTCTGAGCTCTGCCTATGGTTTCCAACTTTCGGCTTCTAATCCCCACCCCACCCAGGAACGAGCGACAGAAAAACAACACTTGTCTGCCTGAGAAGGCTCCGGAAAAAAAAAAAAAAAAAAAAAAAGGAAGAAAGGCGACCTCAAAGAGATGAGCTCTGGGCTCAGTTGTCAGCAAACACCACCACTCCCCCGCTCCTCCGCTGGGCCATCCTCCCAGCCCCAGCCCGCCGGAGACGGACAGACCGACGCACCGACAGGCCCCTCTCTCCCCCTTGCCCGTCTTTGTTACATCTTTAGCAGCTTTGTGCGTGCGTGTCCTTTCTCCGGTGTCATCGGCTTTACTGCCAAGGGCTGGATGTGTGTGGTGGGGGGGTGGGGGGAGCACGGGCCGAGCTCGCGACAGGGGTCGCCCAAGTGGGGGAGAAAGAAAGAGCCGGGCGCCGAGGAAGAGCAGGGGCCCCCAAACTTACTTTTGTTTTCTTTCTCGATCTGCTCCAGGTAGCTGGCGGCCTCGAGCAGAATCTGCACGTTCTGCAGAAAAGTGTTAATGTGCTTCTCCATCGAGTTCTCGCTGGTGTTGAAAATGTCCGAGAAGGGGCACCTGGGCTTGGCCCCCGCAGGCTCCTCGGGCAGGGCCGGGGGCTGGGGCGCGGCTGCGGCGGGGGGCACAACCGGGGGCGCGGAGGGGGCCAGCCCCGCGCCCTCGCAGCGCGCCTCCTTGCGCGGCCGCCCGCGTTTGCCCATGGAGCAACGGGGGTCCGCCGAGCTCGTCCTCTAACGGGGCTGCGCGGCCCGGCCGAGCTCCGGGCCCCCAGGGAGACCCGGCCGGCTGGAGAGGAGAAGGCGCCGGGGCGAGGAGCCGGCCTGACTTCCCGAGCCTCGCTGCCTGCAGTTGTGTGTGTGAGTGTATGGGAGTGTGTGTCGGTCTCGCAGTGGGTCTGTGTGTATGGGAGATTGAATGAACCTACAGGACAGACGGAGGCGCTCTGGCGCCTGGGTCCTAGTGCGAGACTGTCGCCATCGGACCGGTCAAAATAAAAGGTGGAGACTAGCGAGGCCGGGACCGCCCCTGCCCGTCCCCGCAGCCTTCCCTGCCTCTCTTCAGGACTTACCACAGAGTAGAACACTGTTTTAACCGGAATGGAAAAAAATATTTGATGTCTCTGGGTGCACCTGCATAAAAACAAACTACTTTTTTCACAGAAAAATAATACCTCAAAAATTGTCCAGCACAATGCTTGGCACATAGTTAGGTCTCCATACGTGGTGGTTGCTATGACTTAAATAAAAGCCCCCAATCCAATGGGAAGAAGGGAACCAGTATGTAACCAGGAGATCTCCCCACCCCCAACATAAACACTCCTACACACAGACACACATACATACGTAGTCATGCACACACTTGCAGGCACCTGTGTGTGCCTTCACACAGCCAGATGAAATCCCAGGCCGTCCAAATCCGAGTTATAGATTTACTCACTCCTTTCTCCCTTCAAATGCAAAGTTATTTTTCAGAAGTGGGAGGAGATGTCAGCATCCCTCTCCACACTCGTCTCCCCAGCCGTGGTTCAGCTGTGCAAAGCTCACACCAGGATGCCTCCACACCTGGCTCCCTTTTATTTGAAAGGCAGAAGTGGCAGCTCAGGAACCACCCTCCTCCCCAACTGAATTCCACCTTTTGCCTTTGAAGACCCCTTCCCCAGCTGACACTGTTTCACTGCCGCTGCTGTCAGCAATCATGGATGCTTTCCAGCCCTGGGAGGTACTGGAGGCGGCAGGGGATAATTGAAGGCTGCTCTAGAGTGCCATAGGAAAGGGTTCAAATCCCAGCGCTGCTGCATACAGACTGTGTGAGCTTGGACAAGTCCCTTAACTTCTCTTGGCCTAAGTTTCCACATCACTGAAATGTCTGATAAGATGCTTGTATATTAAATTGTATCTGACTTAGCACAGACTGGCCCATGGTAAGATCTTTTTTTCCAATCCAGACCCAGGCAAGGGCCTGAGTCCCCTATTCTGATGTAACTTGTATCTAAGAAAGGAACAAGATGTAGTGAACAATACTCTTCTGCACTTCCTTGGAAAATATCTCTATGACAAGCCCATCTAAATATGGTTACTTTGCAAGGTCACCTGGAGTTTTCCTCCAGGGAAACCATTTATATAAAGGACAAAGACAATGCTGCCCCCTGGAGGTGTGCGATGCAGCCACCCTACTCAGAGGCAGCTTCATACACATTGTCATAAAAACTCTTGATGGCCAGGCGCAGTGGCGCAGGCCTGTAATCCCAGCTCTTTGGGAGGTCGAGGTGGGCGGATCACCTGAGGTTGGGAGTTGGCGACCAGCCTGACCAACATAGAGAAACCCGGTCTCTACTAAAAATACAAAATTAGCCAGGCGTGGTGGCGCATGCCTGTAATCCCAGCTACTCGGGAGGCTGAGGCAGGGGAATCTCTTGAACCCAGGAGGCAGAGATTGCAGTGAGCCAAGATCACGCTATTGCACTACAGTCTGGGCAACAAGAGTGAAACTCCATCTCAAAAGAAAAGAAAGAAAGAAAGAAAGAAAAACTCTTACAGGTCATGGAAACTTTTCTTTTAAAAAAAGGAAAATACATTTCTTTGTGAAATACTCTGTATAAAACTTACAGAATATGTATACATGCACACACTCTCCCAGAGCCTTCAAGAAAGCCTTTGTGCACTTTTAAAAACATAATAACGTGTTGCTGCTATGAGAGGAACAATTAGCAATTGTCATTTTAAAGCCGACGTATTCTCATTTTGGACCATAATATAATTATACCACACATACTCTTTGCTCATTTTCCATCTTGTGACAAATTTTGCCTGGGTGATCGCTGCATCCTTTAGCTACGATAGAGCAGAACCTTCTAAGTGTTGGAGATAAAAGTTTATCTTCCATTATTAGAACAATGACTGACTTTTTTGTTTCTGTGAGAACCACAACCTGAGTTATTCGTGTCGAAACACCTGTAAACATCTAAAAATGTTAGGAAAACCTCATGTATGCACAGTTTCAAACCAGCTTTCTCCAATGCCATTTTTGCAAAAACTGGCCCTTGAGTGAAACAGCTCTGATCTCTCTTGCCCCAAATGAAAGATGGTACTGAGACAATGAACCAGCTAAGCCCAGACAAAACTTTGCTTTCTCTTTAATTGCCCAGTGGTGGCATGGGTCAGATATATAGTACTGCAACATATATGCACCACCAAGGCAGGCACACGCATGCATGAGTGGCATGGTGGGGGAAGGGTGTTTTGTAATTATTTATTTATGCCTGTTCCATCTCTCATAGGTCTGCGAGTTTCAGAAAGCCCAGTGGGAATCTTCAAGCTGGGCCACGGATCTGACCAAAGCCAAAATAAACAATGGCTTGAAGAAAATCTACAAAAAAGTGCTGATTTGCACTATTCCCACAGTCGGCCACAGCCCCCACCATCATTCCCATGGAAAACACCACGGCTGGTGCCAAATCAAGTTTTCCCCCCATCATAGGGGCATTGTTTTTTGTTATTATGTGAGTTCTTAGCATCAGACAATGGCACCACAAGAGACACAGTGGAAGCAGGAGAAATGCCTTTTTGTTTCATAAAGTCTGTGTTACTGTGCCCCCAGAGTCTCGCATATAGTTTACTTGCATATATTCATTTTGGTAACACGTATGTGGAACGACGAATGTGCCAAGCCCCCTCCTTATTTGTTTTCAGAGCCCATCAAGTGTTAAATCATATTAACGTCCCATTGCTCTCTCCCTTCTCCCCCTCCGTTCCCCAATTAACAGATTTCTCTAATAAAGTTGGCCACAACAGAAAGAGTGGTGTTTCAGGGGTTATATCACAGGACAGGCATCCAGGATGCTGGGTTACAAGCTCAGCCCCATTCCCGATTAGATTTGCTTCCCAGGAGGAGCCATTCAAACCCTTTGCAACCCCCCTTTCTTTGGGGCTTTCATTCCAGAAGGAAACCAGCCCCTTTGGAAATGCTGATAATTTCTGCATAGAACAGGTAGGGGATGCGAATACAGCCACTCTAATGAAAAGACATGAACTCTTTGAAAGAAAAGCAGAAATGCCCAATGAGGTCAGCTAGAATGCTCTCAGAGGGCCCAGGATATCTTGGGTGCCCAGTCAGCCTGGGTCCTCCTTTCCCAACATTCTGTTCATTTGTTTGTTTGGCTTATTTGCTTGTTTGGTAACACCTTTCTGTGGACCTTGTTTGTATATTAAAGCAAGATTGTTCTTTCTTTTATTTGCCCCTTTCCCCCCAGACATTCTATACTCTTACATCAAAGGAGTTGTTTTGCCTATAATTATGTCTTTATGTACACAGAGGCTGGTTAATTACTGAGAAGGTGATGGATGCGTTGCCAATGAGACCTCCCCACCTTGCGTTGGGATGGGATGCTCTTCTCTCTGTCATGGACCATTTTGGCTCTCTTGGGTTCGTTAGCGTTGCTCTTCCTGCCTCATCTATTCCCCGCTCACCAGCCTTTTCTGCCTAAATCCATCACTCTTCCACCCTCTAGTTTTCCTTTGGACCTTGCCAAAATGTCCTAGTCAGGTTCTTCCTTGCTCTCTGCCCTGTGGTCTTTGTACTCAGACTTGGCAAACACCATGAAGAGCTCTTCTGTCCCCTCCCTTGTCACTTGAGTCCTAATTCTCACAGCTTTCCCAGTCACAGTTTTCCAGGGTACCTTTCCCCTTTGGAAAGGAATCATCCAGCAGTTAGATGAGGAACTGGCTCACAGCTCCTTCTCCTTGGAGGTCTGACTCTTGCCTTCATTTGTTAGAAAGGAGTGGCCCCGTAGAAAGCCCAAGAATAGAGGGTTAGGAACTGTAAGACACAAGCAGAATGGCAGGAGCAAGGAGAACTGTGAGACTCTCTCCCACTGGCCTAAAAGTGCTGACCAGGCCTCCTCTAACCACTCCCCATACCCCCCACCACCACCCACACACTCACCAGTGGGTATAGACATGGGCAGGCAATAAGTAGCCTCCACCCTACAGTGGTGTTCACTGGGTGTCACCTGCTCCTGGAGGCATTATCTCAGCTCTCCTGGACTCTGCCCTCCTTTCTTCTAGAACTGTGAGTCTGGCAGCCTCTTCCTGGTTCAGCAGACTCCTGGGCTTCTCCTGTCCAACACCCAGTACTTAGAGGGCTCATTAGACTATGAGCTCATCAAGGGCAGGAAGCACGCCTTGCTCCTCCTAGAATCCCCAGGCCCTGGCACCTAGCACATGCATGGCACAATACTGGGGCTTAGGTCACGAGTCAAAGGCTTGAATGCCCTTCCCTGCCTGGTCAGAGCCTCGGTGCTGGCCGTTCATGGCTTCTTGCTCCAGTGGTGAGAAGCGGCATTTGATGCTGTCTGCAAAACTATTCCTGAGTCACTCACATTAAAGTTTAAATATCTAAATGCTGTCTCCGTGGAGAAGCCAGAAACCCATTGAGCCAGATGGTTGAGGTTCCATTACAAAAAAGTGCAGAGACTCAGCTGCCCTTTCCCCTGTCCTTACTGCTGGTGACAGATCTGGTGACAACATGGGTCTCCTGTGTTATAAGATGCCTCTAATGGAGAATTTTCAGGAATCACCAGGCGGTGAAGGCAGTGGCCTGAGACTAAATTAGAAGTCAGATGGAGCTTTTCTCACATCTCCCCCATTCTAGGGTGTCTTCTCAGTCTTTCAGGACCCGGTTCCTTTAACATCTCCTTATTTTTTAATTAATTCAGCAAAAGTTTCTAAATTTATGTACATTAAAGTGGCAGGTATCAGTGACAGACTAGCTTAAATATGACTTTCCCTGGAGGCATTTGGAATTAAAGATGACCAGTGCCTTAAGCTTTAAAGAATAACGTTCTAATGGTAAAATATTAGGCATCAAGAGATGAAAGGGCAAGGTAGTTTGCAAGTGGCAAAGGGTTTTCCTCCTGATTATTAGCTAGCTGAACTTGTATAAGTCACTTAACCTCTCAGATAATCCGTGTTATCATCGACGAAGTGGGAAGAACAATGCTTGCCTTGCTGAAGGGGTATACATGAAGAAACTTTTGAAACTGTAAAGAGTAGTGTGCGTGGCTGGGCGTGGTGGCTCATGCCTGTAATCCCAGCACTTTGGGAGGCTGAGGGGGGCGGATCACAAGGTCAGGAGTTTGAGACCAGCTTGGCCAAGATGGTGAAACCCCATCTCTACTAAAAATGCAAAAAAAAATTAGCCAGGCATAGTGGCATGCACCTATAATCGCAGCTACTCAGGAGGCTGAGGCAGGAGAATTGCTTGAACCCGGGAAGCAGAGGTTGCAGTGAGCCGAGGTCACACCACTGCACTCCAGCCTGGGCAACAGAGCTAGACTCTGTCTCAAAATACAAACAAAAAAAAACCACAATGGTGTGCATGTCAGGATAGAATCAGGCTACAAGAGTCCTGGAAGATTTTTAGGGAAAACAAAACCAAAAATGACAAGAAGATGGGAGAAGAAATTAGAAGACCAGGGCTTTGGGCCAACTCTTCTACTGAACTACTGTGTAATTTTGAATAAACAATCTCATCATCTGGTGCCTCAGTGTCCTTGCTGATGAAGAGGGTATTCCATCGCCACAGAGTCTGCCTCTCTCCACTATTCCAGAAAGCTTCATTAATTCATCTCTCCTATGTTCATGAATCGCAGACTGGGATGTCACTGCCCAGAAGCATTTGGAACAGCATGGGAGAACCATTGTGACCACACCGAGCTGGTAAAATTCTAGCCCAAGGCAAAAAGATTGGCATTTTAGGTCACCCAATCTGCCTTATCTCTGGAAAAGACTGCTTCCCATTGGTTCTTTTTCGGAAAGAAAAAAAAGAAAGAAAGGAAAGTTGAAGTAGCCTCATTCCTAGTCTAGGGGCCCAGGACGCCTGGACTGAATAATCTGGAAGACAGCCCCCCACCCAACTTTGGAGGATATACAAAATCTGCTGCTTCTAGTTCCTGACCTTCTGCCTGGACACCTGCCTACCACCCACCCTGTCCTCACCTCTGAAGTCTATGTTCTCTTTCTCTGTTTTCTGTCTCTCCTACCAGTAGCCTATAAGTTGTCCCTCTCCCTTTCCTTATCCAAAGCACAATTTTCATGGGTGAAAAAGTTGATGAGCACTGAAGTGAGTATGTTTATCAGGGATAACAGATCTAGGAGCACATACTCTACATATACGTTAATTCATTCCATCAGAGGATATTGAGAGTCTCCTGTGTGCCAGGCTTGTTCTAGGTGCAGGGACACAGCAGTGAGCAAACAGCCAAAACCTTCCAACCTCACAGGACTTATTTCATACCCAGGCATACACATACAGATGTATATACAAAAGCAGGCCCCTTAACTGCTGTGTCTTTCAGATAATGAAATGTAAACTCAAAATTAGGGCCAGAGTAGCAGGATTTATACAGAAGGACGACTATATATCCTCTCCACACACCACAGAAATAGTCATAAAAGTGAGGAATGGTTTGTTTTCATGTTTTCCTTTTCTTTCTCCTTCCTTATTCTGGAAATTAACTTTTGTTTGCATACAGCTGACCCTTTGCATGTTACAACAGTACCAAGGCTGGGCACGGTGACTTCAAGCCTATAATCCCAGCACTTTGGGAGGCTGAGGCGGGAGGATCACCTGAGGTCAGGAGTTCGAGACCAGTCTGGCCAACATGGTGAAACCCCATCTCTACTAAAAATACAAAATCAGCCAGGCATGGTGGTGCATGCCTGTAATCCCAGCTACTCAGGAGGCTGAGGCGGAGGTTGCAGTGAGCCAAGATCGTGCCGTTGCACTCCAGCATGGGTGACAAGAGTGAAACTCTATCTCAGACAAAACAAAACAGTACCAAGACACACTACCTCATGTATTAGAATAGCTTAAAATTTTTCATGTCATTCTAATTCAGAGTTCTGAAGATCTCACAGATATGTGTGCCTCACCAAAGAGTCACGTCAAAACAACTGAAATTATAACCTACCTGGAAAAGTCAGAAACATAATCAGAGGCTATTTCCATATAACTACACCCTAAAAACACCCATCCCAGACAGGCAGGCACATGAGAATAACATGTTGGCATACAGTTGCAAGAACCTGCTCTACACTTGGGATACTTATTGCATCATTGTGAAAGTAAAATTTAGTAGAAAATACTAAACAGGGAGACTAGAATTGGGAAATTCTTCTCCATTTCCTGTGTCACGTTTCACAGTCTTCAAAGGTTTAGGCTCTATCAAATCCTAGACTAAACTGGTGTTAAAGGAAAGGTCTTCTCTTGGTAGCTTTATTCTTAAATTCTTTGGACATGGACACTTTTGAGTGCATTATAAACATGGGTAATATGGTCCCATATTGTCTTAGAGATGCTGTCATTATAAGAGCTAGTATTTATAGCATGCTTAGTACAGGCACATGTCATTTTATCGTGCTTTGCTTTATTGCATTCCCAAGATGCTGCATTTTTCACAAATTGAAAATGGGTGCCAGTCCTGCATCGAGCAAGACTATTGGCGTCATTTTTCCAACAGCATGTGCTTGCTTTGTGTTTCTGTGTCACATTTTGATAATTCTCAAAATATTTCAAACTTTCAAATAATTATTGTATCTGTTATGGTGATCTGTGGTCAGTGATCTTTGATTTTACTATTGTAATGTTTGGGGCACCATGAACCACACCCACAAAAGATGGCAAACTTAATCAATAAATGGTGTGTGTGTTCTGACTGCTCCACGGACCAGCTAGTCCCCCATTTCTTTCCTTCTTCTGGGGCCTCCCTATTACCTGAGACACAACAATATTAAAATTAGACCAATTAATAACCCTACAATGGCCAGAAAGTGTTCAAGTGAAAGGAAGAGTCACATGTATCTCATTTTAAATTAAAAGCTAGAAATGATTAACCTTAGTGACAAAGCCAAGATAGGTTGAAAGCTAGGCCTCTTGCACCAGTTAGCCAAGTTGTAAATGCAAATGAAAAGTTATTGAAGGAAATTAAAGGTGCTACTCCAGTGAACATGTCAATAATAAGAAAGTGAAACAGCTTTATGGGTGCTATGGAGAAAGTTTTTAGTGGTCTGGATAGAAGATCAAACTAGTCAGAACATTTCCTTAAGCCAAAGCCTAATCCAGAGGCCTAACTCTATTTGATTTTATAAAGGCTAACAGGAGTGACAAAGCTGCAGAAGAAAAGTTGGAAGCTAGCAGAGACTGGTTCACGAATTTAAGGAAAGAAGCCATCTCCATAATAACATAGGCATCTCCATAACATGTAGAAGCTGCAGCAAGTTATTGAGAAGATCCAGCTAAAATAATGGATAAAGATGGCTACATGAAACAACAGATTTTCAATGTGGATGAAACAGCCATCTATTGGAAGAAGATGCCATCTAGGACTTCCATAGCTTAAGAAGTCATAGAAAGAACAAGTCAATACCTGGCTTCAAAGCTTCAAAGGCCGGGCTGACTGTCTTGATAGAGACTGATGAGCTAATGCAGTTGGTAACTTTAAGTTGAATTCAGTGCTCATTTACTATTCTGAAAAGTCTAGGGACCTTAAGAATTATGCTAAATCGCTACATCTGTGCTCTATAAATGAAACAATAAAGCCTGGATAACAGCACATCTGTTTACTGTTTTTGAGCCCACTGTTGAGACCTATTGCTCAGGGGAAAAAATAAAAAAAGGTTCCTTTCAAAATATTGCTAATCATTGACAATACACCTGGTTATCCAAGAGCTCTGATGGAGATGTACAAGGAGATTAATATTATTTTCATGTCTGCTAATACAACATCTACTCTTCAGTTCATGGATCAAGGAGTAATTTCAACTTTCAAATCATTATTTCAGAAATATAATTCATAAGCCTGTATCTGCCACTGATCATGATTCTTCTGATGGATCTGGGCAAAGTAAATTGAAAACCTGCTGTAAAGTTTTCACCATTCTAGACTCCATTAAGAGTATTTGTGATTCATAAAAAGAGGTCAAAATATCAACATGACCAGGAGTTTGGAAGAAGTTGATTCTAATCCTCATGAATGACTTTGAGGGGTTCAAGACTTCATTGAAAGAAGTAACTGTAGATGTGGTGGAAATAGCAAGGGAACTAGAATTAGAAGTGGAGCCTGAAGATGTGACTGAACTGCTGCAATCTCATGATCAAACTTGAACAGATGAGGAGTTGCTTCTTCTGGATAAGCAAAGAAAGTGGTTTCTTGAGAGTGAAACTACTGCTGGTGAAGATGCTGTGAACATTAATGAAATCACAACAAAGAATTTAGAATATTACATAAACTTAGTTCAAAAAGCTATGGCAGGGTTTAAGAGGATTGACTCCAATTTTGAAAGAAGTTCTACTGAGGGTAAGGTGAAATCAAGCAGTAGCACATGCTACAGAAAAATCTTTTGTGAAAGGAAGAGTCAATCAATGCAACAAACTTTGCTGTTGTCTTATTTTAAGGAATTGTCACAGTCACTCCACGCTGATCACTCAGCAACCATCAACATCGAGGGAAGGCCCTCCACCAGCAAAAACATTATGACTCCCTGAAGGCTTAGATGATTATTAGAATTTTTGAGCAATAAAGTTTCTTTCTTTTTTATTTTATTTAATTTATTTATTTATTTGAGGCAGAATTCTCATTCTATTGCCCAGGCTGGAATACAGGGTCATGATCTCAGCTCACTGCAACCTCCTCCTCCTGGGTTTAAGTGATTCTCCTGCCTCAGTCTCATGAGGAGCTGGGACTACAGGTGTACACCACCAAGCCTGGCTAATTTTTTTTTTTTTTAGGAAAGACGGGGCTTTGCCATGTTGGCCAGGCTGGTCTTGAACTCCTGACCTCAGGTGATCCGCCCACCTCGACCTCCTGAAGTGCTGGGATTAGAGGAGTGAGCCACTGTGCCTGGCCACAATAAAGTATTTTTAATTAAGGTTTGTGCATTTATGTTTTAGACATAATGCTATTGTACACTTAATAAAATACAGTATAATGTAAACATAACTTCTATGTACACTGGGAAACCAAAAAATTCATGTAAGCGGCTTTATTGTGACATTTGTTTTATGAAGGTGGTCTGGAATCAAAACTCCAAAGTTGCAGTATCTCTAAGGTGTGCTGGTATTCCAGCACCCATACTCCATGCACAGTTTCATTTCACCGTCATACTCTCTCCATGACCTATTATCATCATTTCCTTTTTTTTTTTTTTTTGAGACGGCGTCTCACTCTGTTGCCCAGGCTGGAGTGCAGTGGCGTGATCTCGGCTCACTGCAAGCTCTGCCTCCCGGGTTCACGCCATTCTCCTGCCTCAGCCTCCCGAGTAGCTGGGACCACAGGCGCCTACCATCTCGCCTGGCTAATTTTTTTTTGTATATTTAGTAGAGACGGGGTTTCACCGTGTTAGCCAGGATGGTCTCAATTTCCTGACCTCGTGATCCGCCCGCCTCGGCCTTCCCAAAGTGCTGCGATTACAGGCGTGAGCCACCACGCCCGGCCTATATCATTCCCATTTTACAGATGAAGAAATGGAGACTGAAGAAAAATAAATACCACACCCAGATGGCATAGCTAGTAAGTGGTAGAGCTGGAGCTCTTCTTGGTCTCCAGCCTGAAATGGCAAGACGTTCCTTCTTCCTGCTTACAATGCACATATCTTCATTCAGTTCTGTACAGGCACCCATTGGTTGGGTATAAGTGTATGCAATCTTACTAATTGGGTTTATGTGCATAAAGGGGTACTGGTTCCAATCTAATCCTCATTAGATTGTACATTAAAATTTCTAGTAAAGGAAACTCGGATTCTCCCTTCCCAGTTTGTGAGTTCTTCTAGAGCATCCATGGCATCCCCTGCATGGCCTAGCAAGCATCATGCATACAGTAGCTACCCAATAAGCATTGTTCAATTACTAGGAACTCCATACAGGGCCAGCCCAGGGAGTAGATAGCACCTCCAGTTATTTATCAGACATTACCAACCTCCCATGAGCACCAACAGTGACCTCTCACGGTGTCTGTCTTCCCCTTCACATGATCAGCCCCACTGCTGAGTTAGAGGGCAGACACTAGGCCATTATCCACAGAAGACCCTAAGAAAATGCATGCATTTGCTGCCCTGGACAGAGCTTGTGAAGCGGAGAGTAATGCATAAGTGCATTTGCAAGGACTGTGGATCGCATATGGCAGATTCTCAGCCTGTGCCTGTACATCAGAATCACTTGGGGATAGGATTGCCAAATTTTTCTAGTGAAAATACAGGATGCCCAGTTCATTTAAATCTGAGATAAACAACAAATCATGTTTTAGTATAAATATGGCCCATGTAATATTTGCGACATATTTATGCTAAAAAGTACTCATTGTCATTTGAAATTGAAATTTAATTGAGCATCCTATATATTATCTGGCAACCTTAATTGGGAAACAACTGAGAATAATTAAATCGGAATCTCTTGAAATGCGGTCCAGATACTAACAATTTTAAAAGGCTTCCTAGGTTATTCTAGTGGCCAGCTGTGCTTGGGAATCACTGATAGAAGAGAGCTAAAATCTTGGAGATCATAGGAGGGAAAATGGGGTTTGGCCCAGAGTGGGCAACCCCTAAGTAGGAAGGGAGTGGAGACATGTGACAAATGTCACCTATCCAAAGTTCTGCCTTCAGGGAGCTCTGCTGGGCCACATCCCAGAGACGAAGTCAGCCACAGTCAGAGTGGAGCTGGACTGTGCAGCCATCATGTTTTCAAGGTCACACCAGAGTGCCCAGTACCATCTCGAGGGAGCTCAGTGCCCTCCAAAGACATCAACCCTCCCACTAACCACCTCCATCCAGAAACAGCAAAGCCAGTATGTGTCAAATTTCATTTCCTTTGTGTATGTGAGTTAAGCAGCCACCCAAATGTCTCCTGTGACTTGAGGAGCTCAGAGTGAAGTCCGTCTTGACAAGTCACACAACACAGGGTCCAAAGCTTGAAGTTTGGAGCCAGACAGAGATGGGTGCAAATTATATTTCTGTCATTTACTTAGGGGGTATATAAGCTTGGGCAAATTACATAATTCCTCTGAACCTCAGTTTTTCATCTGCAAAATGGGAATGATAATTATACTTCCCTCACAAGATTATCAAGAGAATCAAATGAGATAATGCCTATAAAATGCCTACTTGGTCCAGCGTCTGGCATGGACAAAGCGCTCAATAAGTAGTTATTATTATTTTATTGCTGTTATCATTCCCAGAGGTCCCCTACAGATCCTCCTCTCCCAACGTTTGGCAGCAGCAGGAGAGCAGGGGACATTGGTCCATGCAGGTGGGAGTGCAGTACTATAAAACCTGGAGCTCCTCAAGGAGTCCCTCTGCTGAACAGAATGTAGGCTCAGAACACCCTGTTCCCATCTTTCAGCTTTTGAGGGAAACACATAGTCCAAGCCTGTTAAGATAGTATCACTCTTTAAAACAATTTTTTTTTGAGACAGGGTCTCACTCTGTGGCCCAGGCTAGAATGCAATGGCACAATTATATTTCACTGCAGCCTCAAACTCCTGGGCTCAAGTAATCCTCCTGCCTCAGCCTCCTAAGTAGCTGAAACTACAGATGCAGCCATCATGCTTCTTGGAGATACATATATATATACACACACACGTATTTATTTATTTATTGTAGAGACAGGGTCTCACTATGTTGTTGCCCAGGCTGGTCTCAAATTCCTGGGCTCAAGCAATCCTCCTTCCTCATCCTCCTAAAGTGGTGGGATTATAAGCTTGAGCCACTGTGCCTAGCCAAAATAGCATTACTCTTTGCATAAAGAAAAGGGCAGGGGTGGATAAAAGGGACCTGACTCCCTGATTTCCAGCTGTGACTTTGCCAATAACTTGTCATGACCTTAGGCAGGTCATTGCATCACTTAGGGTTCAGTCTCTTCATCTGTTTAATGAGTATGGGCCAGATGATCACTTCCATCCATAATACTCCTTGATAAGCTCCCTTATGGAAATTCTTGCCTTGACTTTACCGCCACCTTCCCCAGATAATTAATATTCTTTCCCTACCTATTCCCAGGGTTGCGAAGAGGAGAACTGGGGCTCACGCAGAGTTGTGGGTTTCCTGCCTTTTCTTCAGGTACATCTGTATATCTGTTTCACTGAAAAGTACAACATATGATCTTTAAGTTCTGTTTTCCCGTCAAAGAATGGAGAGAAACTTCTTAGCTCATTCTGTCTTTTGCCCATCTTTAAGATGAGCCCAAACTCACCCAGCACTGACCATTGTTGAAGTCCAGAGTACAAATAGAACTGAAATGCAAAAGGACTATTTTGAGGGTGTCATTCAAACGCTGAAGCCCCTCCCTGCTCACTGGAGCACCCTGGATGCACCTGTTCTTTTTCTCTTAGGTAATCCGTTCCTAATCCTTTTTCAAATTTCACCTGCCATTGAGAGTCCACTGTTGTCATTTTTGAAGGACAAACCCGTTTTTCAAGTGATAACTGCATTGGCCATCTGTCTCCATTAACCATCCCCCCACCCCCTCCTCTTTCTCCAAATCCCCAAATAACTAAAATAATAGTGAAATAAAAGACAATATATTATCTGGTTGCAACACACAGCATTTTGTCCATGTTTGATCAGTATCAGGACGAACCTAAGAGCAAACATGGTACCAACAGAAAAGTTCTCTGGGTTTCCAGAAGTTTTCCTGCCACAGGGTTCAGAGCTGGATAAATAGCTGCCTCTCACCTCTAATGAAGAAAATCATTTTATTAGTGTGGAACCCAAGGAGAGGTTATGTTGCTTTTTTTTTTTTTTAACAAGGCTATATAACTGGCTAACATTCATACACGGGTATTCTGAGAAAACGCCTGTCTCCATTAGGATTTGAGATAAAGTCTTAATCAAAGTGGTCATGAACTCCTTTTGAAGCTGCACAGGAAATCTCTGGGAAACACAGTTAAAAAGATTCAGTTCAAAGGAAACTTCTTTATTCATAATATTCAGAGATTTGTTTCTGATTCGACTTTGGTCACTTGCTTTGCTGAAAGAAACATAATAGGAATTTAGGCCACATCTCCAGGAGATCAAATCTAAAAAGTGGGATGTGGGCTGCAGATACTTAATTTGGGGACATCACCAGCCACCAGTCGGAGTTTTGACATGGTAAAGCAAGACCCAACAGCTGGACATTTTGGTGTTTTTGGGACAGCCACTCGGAGTGTAAAACTATCTTCCCTCTTTGAACTATGGAGATTTAACAACCTTTGATGGGGTTAATTTTACTGTGATAACAGATTTACCCAGAGAGGATGCTTGAATAACTCAGGCCGGATTAGCTCTCTGGAAAGATGGGCCCAAAATATCTCATGGAGACGTTCTATTAGCAAAGGATTTTGATCGCTTGAAAATGTTGATGAGTTACGCTGAAAGTTGGAATGATACTGAAATTTTAGTGGGGTTTTGCTTCGGTTAAGAGGTGTAAATAAAAACGGGGCAGAAAGAATTTCTACTTTCAAAAAGAAGGGGTAGACATAGTTTTCTCTATTCCTCCTAAGCACAACCCCAAACCTTAGACATTATATATAAAACAAGCATAAGACAACTCTGAAAGGTGGAGAGAGAAAGGAAGACCGCCCAGAGATCTCAGAAGTCTAGGAACAACACAGTGATTAATTCTCTGGATTTTATGTTTGCCTTATATGTTCCAGGCTTAGAGCTGAAGAAGTCAGTAACCTGGACACTCCAAAAAGTGCAGAGGTTAAAACAATCTCAACAAAAGCCTATTCTCTCTAGCCAAAGGATCAGGAAAGGGACAGCCTAGCAAGACAAAAACTTTTAGATAATAACCACTCTACTCCAGCCAAGTACCACAGAGAAACTGTGACCCCACCCATGCTCTCACCAGCAAAGGCCAAGTGGGGAGCCTCAACTTTCACCCTAGCCAGGCTGTAATACGCCTTCCCCACTCCTCCACCAGAATGATGTCAGAGAAGGCAGAATAGGCGGCCATGA
The DNA here is from genome assembly GCF_000951045.1 of Mandrillus leucophaeus. Taxonomy (NCBI): domain Eukaryota; kingdom Metazoa; phylum Chordata; class Mammalia; order Primates; family Cercopithecidae; genus Mandrillus; species Mandrillus leucophaeus. Next base: position 5,676,201 of record NW_012108697.1, read on the forward strand.
CTTTCAATCTTACCAGCTGGTAATAAGGGCCCTCCCCCCTGTGATTAGTGGAGACCACAGGGGCGCTCCCATTCCTGCACAATTTAACAAAGTGCCCCCTCAGGTGTCCTTGGAGACCAACAAAGGAACTTGGATTTCTATCTCCACCTAGCAGTAACAAGGCAGTACCTTTTCTTCCCCTGCCATGGTGGTGTTAGAGAAAGCCACATGAAACCGAAGGTCTAAATAAAATGCAGAGCCTTATAACATAACAGGAAAATTTCCAGGTTTCCATAAAAAAAAATCATTCATCATTCTAAGAACCAGCAAGATCTCGAACCAAATGAAAAAGACACTCAAAAGATGATGGGAGCAGAAGAGAGAATTGAGGAGATGTTGGCTAAAGGATAAAACTTCTGTTAGGGCTGGGCATAGTGGTTCATCTCTGTAATCCCAGCATTTCGGGAGGCCAAGGCAGGCAGATCACCTTAGGTTAGGAGTTGAAGACTAGCCTGGACAACATGGTGAAACGCTGTCTCTACCAAAAATACAAGAATTAGCAGGGCATGGTGGTGCACACCTGTAATCCCAGCTTCTCGGGAGGCTGAGGCACAAGAATCGCTTGAACAGGGGAGGCGGAAGTTGCAATGAGCCAAGATCGTGCCACTGCATTCCAGCCCAGGCAACAGAGCACGACTCTGTCTCAAAAAAAAAAAATTTCAGTTAGACAGTTAGAATAAATTCAAGAAATCGATTTATAACATGGTGCTTATAGTTAATAGCAACATACTGCATACTTGAAAATTGCTAAGAGAGCAGATTTTATGTGTTCTCACCACAAAAGATGATAAATATATGAGATAATGAATATGTTAGTTCACCTGATTTGGTCATTCCACAATGTATACATATTGTGTATATATACATATATACACAACATGTTGCACATTATAAATGTATACAACTTGTGTTTGTCAATTTTAAAAATAATTTTAAAATAGATGACAGTGCTTAGATGAAAGAGAAATAGCTACAATAAAATGCTGCAATGAATAATTACAAACATACTTGAAATATATGAATAAGGCCAGGCGCGGTGGCTCACGCCTGTAATCCCAGCACTTTGGGAGGCCGAGGCGGGCGGATCAC
>NW_012108697.1:5677548-5679621 GCF_000951045.1 Mandrillus leucophaeus
TCAGCAAAAAAGGAAGATATAAAAAAGAACCAAATGGAAACTATAGAACTAAAAAGTACAATAACAAAAGTAAAAAGCTCAGTAGATAGGTTTAACAGCAGAATGGAGGAGGCAGAAGAAAGAAAAATGGAGCTGGAAGATGGAACAACGAAATTACTCAACTGAATAATTGAGACAAAAATAGACTGAAAAAAATTAGCAGAGCCTTATGGGACTATAACAAATGATTTAACATTCTTATCATTGGAGTTCCAGAATGAGAGGAGAAAGACAGCAAGGCTGGAAAAGTATTTGAAGAAATAATGATTGAGAACTTCCCAAATTTGTCAAGAGATATAAACCTACAGATACAAGTAGCCTAGTGAACCCCAAACAGAGTTAATCCAAATAAATTCATTCCAAGATACACCATAATTGAACTAAGCTTCTGATTCCAAGATACACCATAAACTAAGCTTCTGATTCCAAGATACACCATAAACTAAGCTTCTGAAAACTAATGACAAACTCTTGAAAGTAACTAAAGAAAAATTATACTTTATCTGTAGGGAAAAACAATTCAAGTGAGAGTACGTTTCTCATCAAAAACCACGGAAGCCATAAGGAAGTGGCACAATCTTTTTCAAGTGCTGAAACAGCTGTCACTTGTTTCCTATGCCTACTGAAAATCCTATGCCTACTGAAAATATCCTTCAGAGATGAAGAGAGTGTCAGAACATCTCAGATGAGGAAAGCTAAGAGAATTTGTCACCAGCAGACATACCCTAAATGAATGGCTTAAAAAGTTCTCTAAACAAGAAAGTAAATGATTTAAAAAAAAAAAAAAAGGAACTTTGAAACATCAGGAAGAAAGAACATGTAAGCGAAAATATATGTAGATATACTAAGCTTTCCTTCTCCTCTTGAATTTTTAAAATTATATGTTGATGGTGAAAGAAAATACAGCTGTCTGACATTGCTCTAAATGTATGTAGAGGAAATAGTTAAGATAATTATATCACAGGATATATAATTCTCTTAACTATATGGTATATATGGAAGATGGCAAAGAATGGAGGAGGATAAAGATAAGTAAAGAGAGGTAAGGATACTGTGCTTCATATGAACTGGTAAAGTGATGATATAAGTAGACTGTAATAAAACTCCATAAAAAGCTACACAAAGAGATACTCTCAAAAATACTGTAGAGAAATCAAAATAAAATTCTAAAAAATGAAAAACAGAAAACGGAACAAACAAAAAACAAAATATAAAATGGCAGAATTAAGTCTAACATATCATGAATTACATTAGATATAAATTGTAAAATACACTAATTAAAAGATAGAGATTGACAGAATGGATTTAAAAACATGACCAAACTTGCTGTCTACAAGAAACACTTGAGGCTGGGCATGGTGGCTCATGCCTGTAATCCCAGCACTTTAAGAGACCTAAGCAGGCCAATTGCTTGAGCTCAGAAGTTTGAGACCAGCCGGGGCAACATGGTTAAACCCAGTCTCTACAAAAAATACAAAAATTAGACAGGTATGGTGGTGCACACCTGTAGTCCCAGCTACTTGGGAGACTGAGGTGAAAGAATTGCTTGAACCTAGAAGGTAGAGGCTGCAGTGAGCTGAGATCATGCCACTGCACTCCAGCCTCAGTGATAGAGTGAAATCCTGTCTCAAAAAAACCATAAAACAAAAAACAAACCACTTCACTTCAAATGTAGCACTATAAGCAGTTTGGCAGTAAAAAGGTGAAAAAAGATATATCGTGCAAGTATTAGTCAAAGAAAAGCAGATATGGCTATTTGAATATCAGATAAAGTATACTTCAGAGGATAAAAAACACAAGAGACAGAACAGAATATAATAATAAAGGAATCAATACATACGGAAGATGTATCAGTCCTAAATGCACATGCACCAAACAACAGAGCTGCAAAACACATAAAGCTAAAACTGAAAAGAGATATAGATAAATTCAATATTATACTTGTAGATCTCAGTAATCTTATCTCAATAATTGATGGAACAGCTAGACAGAAAATCAGGATATATAGAAGAATTCAGTAGCATCTTCAACAAA
>NW_012108697.1:5679896-5681274 GCF_000951045.1 Mandrillus leucophaeus
CACACATTCTTTTCAAGTGGCCATGAGAGATACCAAGCTAGATCATATTCTGGGCTGCAAAAAAAGTTCAACAAATATAAAATCATAAGATCCTACAAAGCATGTTCTTCAACTATTATAGAATCAAACTAGAAATTAATAATAGAAAGATAATAAAATCTTCAAACACTTGCAAACTAAACAACACACTTCCATATAATCCATGAATCAAAGAGGAAGACACAAGGGAAAAGTAAAAATACATTGAACTGAATGAAAATTCAAATGCAATATATCAAAATTTGTGAGGAGAAGCTAAAACAGTACTGAAGGAAGTTTATAGCTCTAAATGAATACATCAGGAAAGAGGAAAGTCTGAGATCAACAAGTTCTCACTTCACAAACCTAGAAAAAGAAGAACAAAATATCCCAAAGCAAGCAGTAGGAAGAAAATAATATAGGGTAGAAATAAACAAAATTTAGAATACAAAATATAGAGAAAATCTACAAAATAAAGAGTTGTTTCTTTGAAAAAAATCAATAAAATTGACAAATTTTTCCTTTAGAGAAATGCTTAGGTACAAAACAACAAATAGCTCTGGACTAGTATGGTGAATATGACACAATGCTGATGAAAGATATCAAAGATAAGCTAAATAAATGAGAAACATACCATGTTAATGGATTGGAAGACTCAACATAGTAAAAATGTCAATTCTTCCTAAAAGGAGACACAGATTTAATACATTTTCTATCAAAATCCTGGAAAGATTTTTTGTAGATATGAACAAAATTATTCTAAAATTTATATGGAAAGGTAAATGAGTTAGAATAGCTAAAACAATTTTGAATTAAAAAGTATAAAGTGGTAGGTATCAATCTATTTGATTTCAAACCAGATTTTAAGACTTTGTGTGTATATAATATATATAGTCATGTGTCACTTAATGACAGAAATACTTCCTGAGAAATGAGTCATTGGGCAATTTCATAACTATGTGAACATCATAGAGTGCACGTACACAATCCTAGATATTATAGCCTACTACACACCTAGGCTATCTGGTACAGCCTATTGCTCCTGGGCTACAAACCTGTACAGACTGTTACCGTACTGAATATTATAGGTAATTGTAACATAATAGTAAATATTTGTGTATCTAAACATAGAAAAGTTACTGTAAAAACACAATATTATAATCTTACACCACCATCATATATGCAGTCCATGGTTGACCAATATGTTATATGGTACATGAATATGCACATTTATTTATGTATGTATATAGACACACAGATACACATGCAGACTGGAGCCAGTAGCCACTCCCTATGTGTCGCAGCTACAGCTCTCCTGCACAGCAACAGTTTTGGTTTCCTTTGTTATGTATAGTAAATC
>NW_012108697.1:5683284-5688793 GCF_000951045.1 Mandrillus leucophaeus
GGAAGGAAGGAAGGAAGGAAGAAAATCAAGTAGATTTATGCACACACACAGAGTAATCAAAACTGTGTGGTAGTGGCATATGAATAGACATGTAGATTAATAAGACAGTAAAGAATCTAGAAATAGACCAACACAAATATGCTCAGCTGATTTTTGACAAAGGTGCAAATGTAATTCAACGGAGGAAAGACAGACTTTTCTTTTAAACTTCTGTATATATACAGAAATTCTAGTCGTTCTCCAAAAGTATAAAAATAATTATTAAAATGAAACTGACCCTCTCAGGATAGCTTTTTCAATAAACGGTGCTGGAGTAATTGAGCATTATAGGAAAAAAAAAAAAAGAGAGAGAGAGAGAGAGAGAGAACCTCAACTTAAGTCTCATACTTTTTATAAAAATTAACTCAAATGGATCACTGACTTATAGGTAAAACATAAAAATATAAAACTTCTGGAAACATAGGAGAAAACTTTTAGGGTCAAGGACTAGGCAAAGAGTTCACAGATGACATAAAAAGCATGATTCCTAAAAGGAAAAACTGATAAATTGAGTTCCATCAAAATTGAAAGTATTTCCTGTATGAAAGACCCTGTTCAGAGGATGAAAAGATCAGCTACAGACTGGGAGAAAATATTCGCAAACCACATATCTGACAAAGGACTAGTATCTGGAGTGTATAAAAATCTCTCTAACCTCAACGGTTAAAACAAAGCAAACAATCCAACTAGCATATAGGCAAAAGATGTGAAGAAACATTTCACAAAAGAAGGTATACAGATGGCAAATAAACACATGGAAAGATGTTCAACACAAATTAAAACCACAATGAGATAGCCATCATACGCCTATCAAAATAGCTAAAATAAAACAAAGTGACATCTGATGAGGATGGGGGAAATGGAATCCTTCACACACTGCTGGTAGGAATGTAAAATGGTACAGTCACATGGTAAAACAGTTTGGCAGTTTTTTTTTGTTTTTTTTTTTTTGTGGCGGAGTGGCAGAGTGTCACTGTGTCGCCCAGGCCAGAGTGCAGTGGTGTGGTCTCAGCTCACTGCAAGCTCCGCCTCCCAGGTTCACGCCATTTTCCTGCCTCAGCCTCCCACTAATTTTTGGGTTGTTTTGTATTTTTAGTAGAGAGGGGGTTTCACCATGTTAGCCAGGATGGTCTCGATCTCCTGACCTCGTGATCCGCCCGCCTCGACCTCCCAAAGTGCTGGGATTACAGGAGTGAGCCACCGCGCCCGGCCGGCAGTTTCTTTCAAAACTAAATATCCAACAATCATATGACCTGGCAATTGTAGTTTTGGCCATTTAACCAAGAGGAAGAAAAACTTGTGTTCATACAAAAATCTGTAAATGAACGTTTACAGTGGCTTTATCTGTAATCGCCAAAAACTGGAAACAACCCAGATGTCCTTCAACAGGTGAGTGGTTAAACAAACTGGTACATCCATAGCGTGAGATGCTAGTCAGCACTGAAAAGGAATGAAATTCTGAAACAAACAACCTTCTGGATGAATCTCAAAGGAATTGCACTGAAAAGAAAAAGCTAATCCCAAAAGGTTACACACTACATGATTCCATTTCTATATCATCAGAAATACCATCCGACCCAGCAATCCCATTACAGGGTATATACCCAAAGCGTTATGAATCATTCTACTATAAAGACACATACACACGTATGTTTATTGCAGCACTATTTACAATTCCAAAGACTTGGAACCCACCCAAATGCCCATCAATGATAGACTGGCTCAAGAAAATGTGGCACATACACACCCTGTAATACTATGCAGCCATAAAACAGAATGAGTTCATGTCCTTTGCAGGGGCATGGGTGAAGCTGGAAGCCATCATTCTCAGCAAACTAACACAGGAACAGAAAACCAAACATTGCATGTTCTCACTCATAAGTGGGAGTTGAACAATGAGAACACATGGACACAGGGAGGGGAACAACACATATTGGGGCCTGTCAGGGGTTGGGGGCAAGGGGAGGGAGAGCATTAGGACAAATACCTAATGCATGCGGGGCTTAAAACCTAGATGACGGGTTGATAGGTGCAGCAAACCACCATGGCACATGTATACCTATGTAACAAACCTGCACGCTCTGCACATGTATCTCAGAACTTAAAATTAAAAAAAAAAAAAAAGACATGATAAAATTAAAGAGATTAAGAACAGATTAGTGGCTGCCAGGGATTAAAGAGGGGATGGATGCAGAAGAGAAGAAGTAGGCTATAAAAGGTCAACATGAGGAATCCTTGTGATGGAAATATTCTGTAGCTTAACTGTACGAAGTGTCAATATCCTGGTTGTGGTATTGTATGATAGCTTTGCAGGATTAGAGAACTGGGTAAAGGGTAGACAAGATCTATAATTATATCAAAATAAAAAGATTAATTAAAAATAGTGCAAGAAATAAACAGAAAGAAGGAATCAGAATTACCCTTGGAAGATATAACTATGTCCTCCACTCATAGGTGCTGAATATATATATATTTGTCAAAATATACCTTATTCCACTTCAACATGGGTAGCCTCTTGCCCAGAAACAAACTACAGTTATCTTACTGTGATATAAAATTTTAAAAAGAAAAAACAATTCATTAGTGTTGTATAGAGTTCCTCTAACACAAATGTTTGGTATAATATACTTATTCAGTATAACGTTCTTATATTCTAATAGTTATCACTGTATGTTTTATTTACTTATTTTTATATATGCTTATATTCACTTTAATGGCATTTTCATAAAATATTGGCTGCAGCTAAAACACACACACACACGCACACACGCACAAGGCAGGAGCTCTCTTTTCTGCGCACTGTTGTCTTGGGTTGAAGTTCTCTTTTTCATGTGTCCCCCCGGTTCCCATTCACGTTTTTCCGGTGCAGCAGTGGTTTTGGTTTCCCTTGTTTTTTTCTCTTTTCCAAGCCTAACCAAAAATGAGGTGGCCACGTGGCAGAGACCCAGTGTCTGCTCAGAAACAGAATCTAGCACGTGGTACTTGTCCGCACCATCACCCCAAGGAGATGTGACCACGGAAAGGAAGGCCTGGCAATTGGTGGCATGTGTCTAAGAGAGTCTCTGGAAATGTCAGGGGCATCGGTCCCTGAGGGGCTGCAGATGAGATTCTGAGGCAACTGGAGTTTATTGCTCTCTCCTCTCCACTCACCTCCCCTCCCCTCCCTTTCAAGTCTTGTAGAACTCTGGCCATCTAGATTTCCATTAGTCTTTAAAGAAAAAAAAAAAAAGACTTAAAAAATTTCAAAATAAGTAAATAATCATTACAGAAATACAAATATGAAAAAATTAGATATAGGCCAGGCGTGGTGGCTTACACTTGTAATCTCAGCACTTTCGAAAGCGGAGGTGGGTGGATCACCTGGGGTCAGGAGTTCAAGACCAGCCTGGCCAACATGGCGAAGCCCCGTTTCTACTAAAAATAGAAAAAATTAGCCAGACGTGGTGGCAGATGCCTGTAATCCCAGCTACTCAGGAGGCTGAGGCAGGAGAATCACTTGAACCCAGGAGGCAGAGGTTGCAGTGAGCCGAGATGGCGCCACTGCACTCCAGCCTGGGCAATAAGGCAAGACTCCATCTCAAAAAAAAAAAAAAAGAAAAGAAAAGAAAAAAGAAGATGATAAAAATTATCAAAATCCCAGTTGCTAGTGATAACATTTTTGGTGGATATATACACACAAACACCTATCTTCCCACTTAGACTCCTTGGTTTGTACCTCCCCAAACCTTCTGGGTAAAGTAAAAACATGTTATGTGAAAAAGCTGTGTTGCCATAATGCAGAAACATTCCACATAAGGCCCTGTATTACATGTTCTCCTAGCAAAGTCCTCTGTAAAAAAATGCTCTCCCTACCTACAAAGTGTGCATGTATGTATTTTTTTTTCTTGAAAATTATATACCTTACAGACAGTTTTGTAACCTCTTTTTTTTTCACTCAATAATGAATCATGAACATCTTTCCAGGTCAATAAGTATGCTTTTATGATATCTTAATGGCTGTACAATATTCCATTGTATGGCTGCACCATAATTAATTTAACTATTTAACTAGTCTCCCAATGGTGGACAATTAAATTGTTTCCAGATATTTTTTGCTGCTGTAAACAATGTTCCAATAAATATTCTATAGCAAAATCTTTGCCCTCATCCTTAATTATTTCCTTAGGAATCCTCCCTGAAAGAGAATAGCTGGATAGACATTTGTACATTGTTGAGGTTAGAGAAAGGTTTTATCCAATTGTCCTGGAGTTTATTTGCTCCCATCAGCTGTGTATGAAGATGTCTACTTCCTATCCCTTCTCCCCAACACACAGTGTCTTCATCACTTCAGTGTCATTCTAATTTTCAAGAAGCTGCCAATTAATTTGTGATTTGCTCTTAACATATGCATAAAGATTTATGCTGATGACTCTCCCGTGACAATTGGCACTTTATTTTTAATTGTTTTATGTTTTATTTTTTGAGACTGAGTCTCGCTCTATTGTCCAGGCTGGAGTGCAGTGGCATGATCTTGGCTCACTGCAATCTCCACCTCCTGGGTTCAAGCAATTCTCGTGCCTCAGCCTTCCGAGGAGCTGGGATTACAGGCGCCCACCACCATAACTGGCTAATTTTCGTATTTTTAGTAGAGATGGAGTTTCACCATGTTGGCCAGGCTGGTCTCAAACTCGTGACCTCAAATGATCCACCCACCTTGGCCTCCCAAAGTGTTGGGATTATAGGCGTGAGCCACCATGCCTGGCCAGCAATTGGTACTTTAAACATGGGTGTCTGAGAAGGGTCGTGTGGCCTCTTCAGTGGACTACCCCTCTGTAACATCTGCATCTGGCACTAAGAGATTGGGTGTCCCTCAGCTACCACTGCCTCAGTAGATGATTTGCAGGGAGTACTTTACTCCCTCACCCTTCGGGAAGAAATGATTCCACTAAAAACTGCTGAGCCCAAATCTGAGCAGTGCCAACCCCTAGGGACAGACCCAGGTCATCTCTTCTCAGACTTCCAGGTTCTCCACCTTCAGTGGTGGCAGTGCCCACTAGACCATCTCAGGTTTCAAATTCCAATTAGGAATCCCTGCACTTGCCACCTTCCCTCTTGTGAGACTTATCCAAAGCTGCAGGCAAGTGGCACTCAGTCCACATCACTGACTATCAGGCCAGTGCCTGGAGCCACATTGAGAGAAAATAGCATGGGTCTTGAAACAAGGGAGATGAGAATCTTGGGCCTCAACTTTCCAGCAGGGGCATCTGGGACATGGAATGAAACCTCTTCCCTCTTTATTTTATCTGTCTGGGCAGGAGGAAGAAGGGAATCCTGTTGCATATCTCTTTCAACCTAACAGGAGTGGACAGTGAGAGAATGCGTGTGGGAAAGAAGACTTCAAACCCTCAGGACGTACTTACCTTGTGGTTACCACCATTGTTATCAATAGTAGCAGCTAACATGTACCAAGCCCTGACCGCTTTGGGCCAGA
>NW_012108697.1:5688843-5693519 GCF_000951045.1 Mandrillus leucophaeus
TACAGACAGTTTTGTAACCTCTTTTTTTTTCACTCAATAATGAATCATGAACATCTTTCCAGGTCAATAAGTATGCTTTTATGATATCTTAATGGCTGTACAATATTCCATTGTATGGCTGCACCATAATTAATTTAACTATTTAACTAGTCTCCCAATGGTGGACAATTAAATTGTTTCCAGATATTTTTTGCTGCTGTAAACAATGTTCCAATAAATATTCTATAGCAAAATCTTTGCCCTCATCCTTAATTATTTCCTTAGGAATCCTCCCTGAAAGAGAATAGCTGGATAGACATTTGTACATTGTTGAGGTTAGAGAAAGGTTTTATCCAATTGTCCTGGAGTTTATTTGCTCCCATCAGCTGTGTATGAAGATGTCTACTTCCTATCCCTTCTCCCCAACACACAGTGTCTTCATCACTTCAGTGTCATTCTAATTTTCAAGAAGCTGCCAATTAATTTGTGATTTGCTCTTAACATATGCATAAAGATTTATGCTGATGACTCTCCCGTGACAATTGGCACTTTATTTTTAATTGTTTTATGTTTTATTTTTTGAGACTGAGTCTCGCTCTATTGTCCAGGCTGGAGTGCAGTGGCATGATCTTGGCTCACTGCAATCTCCACCTCCTGGGTTCAAGCAATTCTCGTGCCTCAGCCTTCCGAGGAGCTGGGATTACAGGCGCCCACCACCATAACTGGCTAATTTTCGTATTTTTAGTAGAGATGGAGTTTCACCATGTTGGCCAGGCTGGTCTCAAACTCGTGACCTCAAATGATCCACCCACCTTGGCCTCCCAAAGTGTTGGGATTATAGGCGTGAGCCACCATGCCTGGCCAGCAATTGGTACTTTAAACATGGGTGTCTGAGAAGGGTCGTGTGGCCTCTTCAGTGGACTACCCCTCTGTAACATCTGCATCTGGCACTAAGAGATTGGGTGTCCCTCAGCTACCACTGCCTCAGTAGATGATTTGCAGGGAGTACTTTACTCCCTCACCCTTCGGGAAGAAATGATTCCACTAAAAACTGCTGAGCCCAAATCTGAGCAGTGCCAACCCCTAGGGACAGACCCAGGTCATCTCTTCTCAGACTTCCAGGTTCTCCACCTTCAGTGGTGGCAGTGCCAACTAGACCATCTCAGGTTTCAAATTCCAATTAGGAATCCCTGCACTTGCCACCTTCCCTCTTGTGAGACTTATCCAAAGCTGCAGGCAAGTGGCACTCAGTCCACATCACTGACTATCAGGCCAGTGCCTGGAGCCACATTGAGAGAAAATAGCATGGGTCTTGAAACAAGGGAGATGAGAATCTTGGGCCTCAACTTTCCAGCAGGGGCATCTGGGACATGGAATGAAACCTCTTCCCTCTTTATTTTATCTGTCTGGGCAGGAGGAAGAAGGGAATCCTGTTGCATATCTCTTTCAACCTAACAGGAGTGGACAGTGAGAGAATGCGTGTGGGAAAGAAGACTTCAAACCCTCAGGACGTACTTACCTTGTGGTTACCACCATTGTTATCAATAGTAGCAGCTAACATGTACCAAGCCCTGACCGCTTTGGGCCAGACATATGTCACTTAACAAACATTAGCTCATTTAATCTTAGCAACAACTCTACCAGGTAAGTACTAGCATTATCCCCATTTTACTGATAAGTAAACGAAGGCATGTAGCGGTCAAGAGATTGCCCGAATTCCATAGCTAGTCAGTGAGGGAGCTGAGAATCTTACCAGGGTGGTCTGAGCCTAGAGCCCATGTCCTTACCAATGTGTGGAATTGCCTTTGTAATAATCACAGTGACATCTGCCACTAGTCACTGAGCAGGGACTAGGTGCCTGGCACTGTGCTGAGAACTTGAAATGCAGAGTCTCGCTTAATCCTCTCCACCCCTGGTGAGGTGGGGATTACCGTCGCCAGTTTACAGATGAGTGAACTAAGGTCCTGACAGATTCGATGGCTTGTCCAGGGGCCAGGAGAGCCCTGGCGGTAATAGCTTATACACAGCTTCTCCAGCAGCCTGCGAAGCCCTGATCAGCCCTGACCACAGGACACGGAGGACAGCATCTGTGTACAGTCTCCCCAGGACCCCTGGCAAACGACACCCCTCCCACTGCTCCCTGGCTTATCTCCTAATTAAGCATTTTGTCAGGGCAAGTGGCTTTTTGTCCTCAAAGCAGAATCCTCTTTCCTACAGAAGAGAGCAATTTCCCCCATGTCAAAGTTGCCAATATCTTTTCATTGTTGCTTCCTGGAGCCAGGACCCGGAGGACACCATCAACAATGTGGTTTCTTGCAGCGCCCCCAGCCCTCCCACTCACTCCAGCCTTCCTGGGGGCTTTGGACTTATCTTCAGGTACAGTGTTATCAGTTTTCAAAGCCGACAGGCTTGCTTTATTTCCACAGAAGAGAAGCTTTTAGGCCCTGACTAGATTTGGAGTGTCTGTCTTAACCAGGGCCAGAAGTAGCCTTCAAAGGCCGTGGAACTTCACCCTGCCGGGAGAGGGGCTCTGAGACCATCCATGGTCTCTGGCTTCTTTTTCAAGATTCAAGTTAATTTTTACACATAAAAACATTTGAAATAACACAGAAATATATAAGATAGTGTAAAAAGTGTAATTCTCATTCATTCTGTTATACCCCCATACACGCACTACAGTCCTCCCAGATTTTTCCTTCTATGTTTGCATTTAGCTATGCAAACATTTTAAAAAAATTTTTTTTAGAGATAGGGTCTCACTATGTTGCTCAGGAGAGCCTCAAACTCCTGGGCTCAAACAATCTTCCTGCCTCAGTCTTTTGGGTAGCTGGGATTACAGGCACTCACCACCATCTCTGGGATTTTAATCATTTTAACCTTAATTAATTAATTAATGTTTTCATCTATGCAAACATAGACATATGGGATTTTATAGATGTACACTTTTTTACATGCAGAAAATAATACAGTATACATTATGATTTGTTTCCCTACATAAAAATACATTTTCAAATGTATTTATATATGTATATATCTTTGTGTACTTCCCATCCTTTTGAATAGGCACATAGTGTTCAATAGTATGGATGTGACTTTTCCCCCTCTATTTTATTTATTAAAACAGTTGCTTTTTTTAAAAAAAAAACAGATTCTTGCTCTGTTGCCCAGGCTGGAGGGCAGTGGCGTGATCTTAGCTCACAGCAACCTCTGCCCCCCAGGTTCAAGGAATTCTCCTGCCTCAGCCTCCCTGGTAACTGGGATTATAGGCATGCACTACCACGCCCGGCTAATTTTTGTATTTTTAGTAGATACGGGGTTTTCATGTTGGCCACGCTGGTCTCTAACTGCTGACCTCAAGTGATCCGCCCACCTCGGCCTCCCAAAGTGCTGGGATTACAGGCGTGAGCCACCATGTTCAGCCTAAAATCATTATTTATTTATTTATTTATTTTTTTGAGATGAGTCTCGCTCTGTCGCCCAGGCTAGAGTGCAGTGGCATGGTCTTGGCTCACTGCAAGCTCTGCCTCCTAGGTTCAAGCGATTCTCCTGCCTCAGCCTCCTAAGTAGCTGGAATTACAGGCGTGTGCCACCACGTCCAGCTAATTTGTTTTTTTTTTCTTTTGAGACGGAGTCTCTCCCTGTCACCCAGGCTAGAATGCAGTGGTGCGATCTCAGATCACCGCAACCTCCGCCTCCAGGTTTCAAATGATTCTCCTGCCTCAGCCTCCCCAGTAGCTGGGATTACAGGCGTGTGCCACCACACCCAGCAAATTTTTGTATCTTTAGTAGAGACGGGGTTTCGCCATGTTGGTCAGGCTGGTCTTGAACTCCTGACCTTCTGATCCACCCACCTCAGCCTCCCAAAGTTCTGGGATTACAGGCATGAGCCACTGTGCCTGGCCTAATTTTTTTATTTTTAGTAGAGACGGGGTTTCACCATGTTGGTAAGGCTATTACTTATTTTTTGTAAAGAGAATGCATACATGGGAAGATGTGAGCTGTACAGAGGGGTGCCTAAAACAGTACCTGACAAATTGTAGCTCAATAACAATGAGATACCTTTTGTTTATTGACTCAATGAACAAAAGGTGTCTGTCTCTCACTCCTGGACTCCCACCACCCCGCCACCTGGTTTCCTGGGTATCCTTCCGGAGATATTCTCTGCACGCACAAGCATATCTCCAGTACCGTCTGTGATTTAGATACAGCCCTTTACCACCTCCCTCCCTCCTCCTATCCCCATGAGGATCGACCACACTTTGAGAGTGGGAGACAACAGCCCACTCAGGAACTCCTCTGCTGGTCATCCCACAAGCAGTAGAATCAAGTCTGAAGAATCCTGGCTGAGTCAGGAATGGGGACCTGGGGGCTTCGGAGAGCTCCTCTTGGTGAGCTGCGAAGAGGATGGGCCCAGCCAGAAGATAGGTGGGAAACCCTTCAGAAGGCTGATGCAACTGTTCAGGGGCAAGAAAAGGAGGGTCCCAATAAAGCTGGTGGTTTTGGAGATGGAGCAGGCAAGTTGTTTTGGAAGAAGATGTGGAGACGTTGAAAATGCTCTTTCTAAAAACCTACTGCAGAACAGAAGAAAAGACGGAGCTGAGGGAAGAGTTTGTTGTTGTTTGTTTGTTGATTTGTTTGTTTTGAGCCGGGGTCGCCCCCTGTTACCCAGGCTGGAGTGGAGTGGCAATCATAGCTCA
>NW_012108697.1:5693569-5709409 GCF_000951045.1 Mandrillus leucophaeus
CATGTAGCTGTGACTACAGGTGCACACCACACCTGGCTTTTTTTTTTTTTTTTTTTTAAATAGAGAAGAGGTCGTGCTATGTTGCCCAGCCTAGTCTCAAACTCCTGAACTCAAGCAATCCTCCCACTTCGGCCTCCCAAAGTGTTGGGATTACAGATACGAACCACCACACCTGGCCAAGAGTTTTCTTATTTGCTTGTTGGTTGATCTTGTTTTATTTCTTTGGATGGTGAAGTGTAAGCGCAATTTTCGGCTGAGGGAACAAGACAGTGGACGAAAAAGGAGATTTTGAGGAAATAAAAGGTTGAACTATATTATGTAATTCTTCAACTCAAAAGGCTTGTGTTTCCAGGGTCCCTCAGCTAGAGAATATCCTCATTTTCTTTCATTTTGCTCAAAACTTCCTGTTCTAAGATTAAAATTCACTGGAGGATAATTCTAAAGAATATTCATCTGACATCAGTTTCAGGAAAGGCGAGTTTATATATTGTATATAGATGTGTGTGAGTATATATATGTGTGTGTGTGTGCATATATATAAAATTCGTAATCTTTTTTATTGGCTTCTTCAAAAATCTGAGCTAAAGGGCCAGGTGCAGTGGTTCAAGCCTATAATACCAGCACTTTGGGAGGCTGAGGCACGCAGATCACTTGAAGCCAGTTCGAGACCAGCCTGGTCAACATGGCAAAACCCAGTCTCTACTAAAAATACAAAAAAATAGCTGGGCAAGGTGGTGAGCACCTGTAATCCCAGCTATGTGGGAGGCTGAGGCAGGAGAGTTGCTTGAACCCAGGAGGTGGGGGACACTGTGAGCCAAGATCAGGCCACTGCACTCCAACCTGGGCAACAGAGCAAGACACCATCTCAAAAAAAAAAACAAAAAAAACAAAAAAAAACAAAAAAAAAAAACAAGAAAAGACAAAAATCTGAGCTAAAGGTAACCCAAGCCCGCTAGTTGCAGAGCCACAATAACATCTCAGCCTGGCCAGGAACGGTGGCTCACACCTGTAATCCCAGCACTTTGGGAGGCCAAGGCAGGCAGATCACAAGGTCAGGAGTTTGAGACCAGTGTGGCCAATATGGTGAAACCCCATCTCTACTAAAAATACAAAACTTAGCCAGGTGCGGTGGTACATGCCTGTAGTCCCAGCTACTCAGGAGGCTGAGGCACAAGAATCACTTGAACCTGGGAAGCAGAGGTTGCAGTGAACCGAGATCGCACCACTGCGCTCCAGCCTGGGTGATAAAGCAAGACTCTGTCTCAAAATAAAAATAAAAATAATTTTAAAAAAATAATAACATCTCAACCTGATGACTGATATGCTTTATGAAACCATCACGACACCTTCCATGTCAGTAGGAAAAGCCCTGGAGTTGGAATTGGAGACCAGAGTTCAAGTCTCAGCTCTAAACACACATCTGCACTATGTGACCTTGAGCAGGTCACTCACTCTTGGAGTCTTGGCTTTCTTCTCTGTGACATGAAAATAACTATAATTCCTGTTTGCTTACCTTGCAGTGTTGTTAAGAGAGAATCCGTTGGAACAGGGTTCCCAAAGGGCTGTGTAATTGGTAGAGCACCATACAATTATGGGGGTGTTATTATTATTTTTTCATAACCAGACACTTACTCTGTGATTTTTCCTGTACTCTCTTCCATCTGTAAGTGGAGAAAGGTGCTTTGGGCAAAGCCAGGTAAATCTGACCCGATCATCGGGAGGTGGAGAAGGTTCTGGCGATTGCTCCTCCTCCCCTTCCTCAGAAGGGCCCTGGCCTGGAGTTTCTGACCTACTGTGCTGGGTTCTCTGCCCCAGGTGGGAGGGGAGAAGTGAAGTGATGCGGTCAGTGTTGCAGATGTCAGCCCAGGGCCTGCACAGAGCACATTTCTCCAATATAGGGAATCCGAATCTGGGGACTGGTGGCCAGGGCTGGATTTTAGGAAGGTGACCATAATGCTGAGTTCAAACAAATGAACAAGTAGAAAGAAAAAGAAAGGAGAAAAGGCACTCCAAGCGAAGGAACAGCAAATGCAAAGGCAAGGAGGTTTTTAGACATATAATAGGTTCGGGGCTGGGCACGGTGGCTTACGCCTGTAATCCCAGCACTTTGCAAGGCCGAGGCGGGCGGATCACCTGAGGTCAAGAGTTCGAGAACAGCCTGACCAACGTGGAGAAACCCTGTCTCTACTAAAAATACAAAATCAGCCAGGCATGGTGGCGCATGCCTGTAATCCCAGCTACGCAGGAGACTGAGGCAGGAGAATCCCTTGAACCTGGGAGGTGGAGGTTGCAGTGAGCTGCGATCGCGCCTTAGAAACTCCAGCATGGGCCGGGCGCAGTGGCTCAAGCCTGTAATCCCAGCACTTTGGGAGGCCGAGGCGGGTGGATCACGAGGTCAGGAGATGGAGACCATCCCTGGCTAACATGGTGAAACCCCGTCTCTACTAAAAATACGAAAAATTAGCCGGGCGAGGTGGCGGGCGCCTGTAGTCCCAGCTACTCGGAGGCTGAGGCAGGAGAATGGCGTGAACCCGGAAGGCGGAGCTTGCAGTGAGCCGAGATCGCGCCACTGCACTCCAGCCTGGGCGACACAGCGAGACTCCGTCTCAAAAAAAAAAAAAAAAAAAAAAAAAAAAAAAAAAACTCCAGCATGGGCAAGAAGAGTGAAACTCTATCTCACAGAACAAAAAGAAAAGAAAAGAAATATGATAGGTTCGGGACCTTGAATGGGACAGCGAAATTCGCAAGACCGGCCAGCTCATATTCAAAAGCTCAGATTACATCTCAGTTTGTTCTTATCCAGCCTCGAGGTCCTATAGTCTGTGTCCCTGCCCCGGAGCATAACTCCACACAGTAGCGGAAGCCAGGGAGCTCCAACAGTTGGCCAGTCAACCTTGACTCCTTTTCCATAAAGGGTTTGGGCTGCAACTTCGTCTCCTGAAATACATCTGCCTTGTGAACAGCCAGTCTGCCATGAAAGGGTTTCTCACTGAAGGCAATTTTGTTATTAGGAAAAAAAAAAAAAAAAAAAAAAAAGCCCCTGTCACCCCTTTCCTCTCCCAACTCCCTGACATGAGTCCGTGTCATTAGTTACTCGCTTCAGCAGTTTTATTATGGAAATGACATATTGAAATACAAATTGGGACGCGTACAGTATAATTACTAATACTGCATATTCATTTCCTCCCTTTGTTACTGTTGAGTCCCCATAAAGCCCTCTCCCCAGCCACGTCCCAGTCCTGTGTGCAGTGGCTTCTGTGTCTCTTTTCTTCTGAGGGCCAGGCGGGGCTGAGAGGGGAAACGCAGCCAGAGGAAGTACCTACCTTCCCCAGAAGGGCTATTTTTGTTACAATGCTGAGCTGACGCGGCAATCGGGGCCTCCGAGGTCCAAGGGCTTCCCAGCTCGTCCCAGACAAACAGCTCTCTGACTGAGCCAGACATGGAAAGTCCCAGCCAGGGGACGTTTTTAAAAAATTAAATGCACCAAAACAAGCATTTCCAGTGATATAAGGGCCAGTGGCCCGAGCTGGGCTGTGCCATCCTCCAGGGCCCCTTCCCTCTCTTCCCTCGGCATCTTCTCAGGAGAAGGAGGTCACAGAAGCTGGGCAACTTGGGTGCCTATCAGGGTGGCACAGGCAGGCATTCAGTGCTGTGTAACCTACCCCATCTCCCTCAGCAGCCTTGGTTTCCGCCCCTCCCCAGGGGAGCATCATGTTGCAAATACTGTAGGCACAAGTGGCTAAGAGAGTGACTTCTGGGTTGTAATCTCAACTTTCTGCCACTTAACAGAGAGTGCTGCTAGGGAAAATTTGCTTTGTCCCTTTGTAACTCAATAGCCCCACCTGTAAAGTGGGACTACTAGCAGCTTCCATCTCAAAAACGTTATTATTAGGATTAAATATTTTAATTTATGTTAAACATAAATATTAGTTTTTTTCCCCTTTGGCCAGCAGGAAACATTGCCTTGCCTGCTCCCCTGACCCTTGCCCCCCCGCCTTCGGCCAGCAGTGACAGGTGGGCCAGTTTTGAGCTTAGGCCCCAAGAGGTCTTACCCACTCTGCTCTCTCTTGGAACTCTGTCTCTGCCTTGGGAACATGCCCAGGCTAGCCTGCTGGATGATAAGAGACTAAGTGAGGCAGAACTGAATCAGCCTCATTGTCCCAGCTGAGGCCCTAGATATGTGAGAAAGCACAGCCAAGGTCAACAAATCAACCTACAGATGACCAATAGCTGAACACAGGTGCACACACAAAGTTGTTCTAGACCAGAAGAACCACCACATCAACCCACAGACTCAAGAGCTAAAGACAAGTGAATTATTTTAAGCCACTACATTTTGCGGTGGCTTGTTATGTACAATAGCTAACTGATGCATATAGGAAGCTATTATTGTCCTTTCTCCCTCCTCTAGTACCTCCTGTCTATGTCTCTTGACCTACTGCCCATCTACACTGAAGTCCTAGGGACAAAGAGGTAGCAAAATATCAAGGCGAAAACATAGGCCCTGGAGTCAGACAGAGTTCAGGTCCCAGGCTGTGGCATGTACAGAGATGTG
The DNA here is from genome assembly GCF_000951045.1 of Mandrillus leucophaeus. Lineage (NCBI taxonomy): Eukaryota > Metazoa > Chordata > Mammalia > Primates > Cercopithecidae > Mandrillus > Mandrillus leucophaeus. The sequence continues at coordinate 5,698,125 of NW_012108697.1, forward strand.
ACTTTTCCCAAGTAATTTCTGTTCCATTATAGGGGAATAATAGTATCTATCAGGCAAAGTCGTGGTAAGGATTGAATAACATAATGGACAGGGAAGAGTCTCCCACACAGTGAGTAACTCTCTCTTCTCTTTCCACAGAAGCTCAGAGTCTTACACATAAAATAGCATTCAATTGGCCAGGGATGGTGGCTCACGCCTGTTGAGAGGCCAAGGTGGGCGGATCACTTGAGGTCAGGAGTTTGAGACCAGCCTGGTCAACATGGCGAAACCCGGTCTTTACTAAAAAATATAAAAATTAGCCAGGCGTGGTGGCAGACGCCTGTAGTCCCAGCTACTCAGGGGGCTGAGGCAAGAGAATTGCTTGAACCTGGGAAGCAGAGGTTGCAGTGAGCGGCGATCATGCCACCGCACTCCAGCCTCGGTGACAGAGCAAGACTCTGTTTCAAAAAGAAAAAAAAAAAACTGACATTCAATCATGATGATTGAAATCATATTGTTTTATGACTAGGTTGAGCTGTTAAGCTCAGTTACCTGATATTCAAAAGAGAAGCCATAGGTCACAGCCTCCATTCAAAAGCACGATGGACGTGTTCTCCAATTAGCCAACGATGATCATCCAAATACCAGTAACAGAAATCCTTGGCATCTGCTTCGTATTTACAAAGCACTCTTCATATATTACATTGTTTAATTTCACAATAACTCTGTGGAGTCCCTTAGTATCAGCATTGTCTCCATTGTGTAGCCTCCAAGGAAATCACTGGGGTCAAGTGGTTTGCCCATTGATGCACAGCTGGTAAGTGGCAGGGCAGGGACTCTAAGAGCCCATCCTGCCCCCATAGACCAGTTGTTACAGTGTTGAGGGCCTGTCAGGAGTCCCACTAATGGGACATAATCTCTCTTTTTCTGTTTATTGAATACATATAGCTTAACATGAAATGTTCTTGATCTCCTGGAAACACAATCAGACTTGACCTTGGCTCAGCACCAAGGCCTTTGACTTTTTCGGTCCAGGACCCTTTGTGCTGGGGTGAAGAACCACTCCTTGTCTTCATCACTCACAGGTCAGAAATAACCGGACCCGCTCAGTTCTAAAGGAGCGCTATTCACGTGAAACTCTGCAGCTGATGTGTGGGCAGCCGGCCTCGTGTACTGGGCAGTCCTTCTTTCCATAATTCCTGGGAGGGTCTTTCTCCAACCACCATTGGACAATGTGTCCTGGCAGCCAAATCTGTTAAGGATTAGGGTATTTCCTAAAGAAAGATCGTCTATCTCTTTCTTTAAGGACAGTGAGAAAGACAGGGCTATCCCTCTGCAGTATCAGTCAGCAAAAGCATAGAGCGCTCGGGATGAGCAGATTTCTTTCCTGGGTGAGGTCAGGGATTGAGAGGTGGACATAAGAAGTATGACATGTCATGGCCGGCCACAGTGGCTCACACTTATAATCCCAGGACTTTGGGAGGCTGAGGCAGGAGGATCACTTGAGTTCAGGAGTTTGAGACCAGCCTGGGCAACATAGGGAGGAGGCCCTGCCTGTAATTAAAAAAAAAAAAAAGAAAGAAAGAAAGAAAGAATAAAAGTATGCAATGTCAAAGAAACAGCAAGTGCAGTCCCTTTCTCCCATGAACTCAAAATCCAAAGGGGTTTTGGGGAAGCCATCCCCAGGATGTTGGTCAAAAGTTAAAAAGCTGTTTGTATAAAGCTATCACAGCAAGATCCACAGTGATAAAAACTTGGAAATTGCCCAAATGTCCAACAAAAGAAAATAGTTAAGTACACTTGTTTTATTAAATTGATGGAATAACACATTACTGTTATGAAAGATAATAAGGGGACAGGCGCAGTGGCTCACGCTTGTAATCCCAGCACTTTGGGAGGCCGAGGCTGGTGAATCATGAGGTCGGGAGTTCGAGACCAGCCTGGCCAACACAGTGAAACCCCGTCTCTACTAAAACTACAAAAATTAGCTGGGAGTAGTGGCGGGTGCCTGTAATCCCAGCTACTTGGGAGGCTGAGGCAGGAGAATCACTTGAACCCGGGAGGCGGAGGTTGCAGTGAGCCAAGATTGTGCCACTACACTCCAGCCTAGACGATAGAGCAAGACTCTATCTGAAAAGAAAGAAAGAAAGAGAGAGAGACAGAAAGAGAAAGAAAGAAAGAAAAAAGAAAGAAAGAAAGAGAAAAAGAAAGAAAGAAAGAAAGAAAGAAAGAAAGAAAGAAAGAAAGAAAGAAAGAAAGAAAGAAAGAAAATAAGGAAGTTTTTGAGTTATGATGCCTTCTCCAAAGAAAAATAAAAGAGGTAAAATAATATTAAATAAAAAGGAAAGATAATACGGAAGTTTAAGTAGATCTGTGGAAAAGTACATATGAAACAATTTCAGGTAAATAAAGAATACAAAACAGTTTCCAAGCCTTGATTACACCTGTGTAAAATCGTATAAGCATAGTGACAATGACAGTAGGGGGACATCATAACAAAAAAATAACAGTTGTTTTAAAGTAAATGGGCATTACTGTCATTTTTAGTCATGTTTGCTTAATATGCATGAGAAATCTTGAAGGTAGCAAGAGAGAGACGCGTGACATCTGGCTGTCAGAGCACTGCAAAACAGCAACAGTGCAGATTGGAAGAAAACAAGTGCACGGTAATGGGAAAAATCAGGAAAAGTTGTGGTCATTCGAGTTGGAACTTGAATGACTTCATGGTAGACAAATGCTCAGCTGGCACCCTAGAACTATTTCTGGGGACCCCAGAAATACAAAGTCAAACCAAAGAATGTGCAGCAGAACCTATGATAGAACTTCAGACACAGAGCCAGCATGCTGGGGGAGAGTTTTAGGGTGCAGGGCGGCCTCTTCCATGTCCTTCAAATCACATCAGGAACTTGGATGCCCACTAATCACATGAAAGACAGGTCCTTAAACTGTGGTCAAGTCATTCTGCGATGTTTAAAAAATATAAATAAGGCCGGACATGGTGGCTCACTCCTGTAATACCAGCACTTTGGGACGCCGAGGGGGGCGTATCACTTGAGGTCAGGAGTTCAATACCAGCCTGGCCAACATGGTGAAACCCCCTCTCTACAAAAATACAAAAATTAGCCAGGCATGATGGTGGGTGTCTGTAATTCCAGCTACTTGGGAGGCTGAGGAGGGAGAATTGCTTGAACCCAGGAGAAAGAGGTTGCAGTGAGCCAAGATTGTGCCACTGCACTCCCGCCTGGGTGACAGAGCAAGACCTCATCTCAAAAAAAAAAATGTGTGTGTGTGTGTATATATATATTTATATGTGTGTGTGTGCGTGTGTGTATATATATATTTATATGTGTGTGTGTGTGAGCGTGTATGTGTGTGTGTGTACTCTCAGACTAAAAGTAGATTTATTAGATGGGTTGAGTTTCAAGCTGTGCGGTTTAGGGTAAAGATGGTTTGTCTAGAGGATGGATGTGCTGGCTTCCCTTTGATCCCTAAAACATCCTACGTTGACCTTTCTGATAATAAAACGGCTTCTATGAAGCAAACTGGATGCACACTCATCTTCATTCTTTCCTTTTATTTTGTAGTGTCTAATACATACATATAGATCCGTTGTTGCTTCCAACATCACATAGTGGCGATTTGCGCACAGTTCTAACTCTGAAACACGAGGTGTGACATCCTCCTCCTGGGAGAGGAAAGGTAAGGTTCACTCAGCTGTGATCTTAGGTGAGTCATTTCCCTTCAGATACTGCATCTATAAAGGCAAGGTTGGGCTCCCAGCGGACGACTGGGGTTCTCCTCAGCTCAGAGCCTCAGGGAGTCGCTGGACCTGAAAGAAAAGGATGGTCTGCCCCCGATCAGGGGCAGCTGCCTTCCAACAAGCAGTCATTGCGAGACAGAGCCCAGCCCTTCGTGCAAATTACAGCAAGCCCTCCAGGAAAACAGTCTGGGTTTTTAGTGGTTTTTTTTCTGGTTTCATATTTTGACTCCTCATCTCCCATTTCTGTTAGAAAGTGTATAGTTCCTCAGTGCAGTGTGAGATAGAGGAAGTATTCTTTGTTAGCAGATTTAAAAAAATGTTTTTGGCCACTGATGGACCCAGCAGCCCACAAGGGCTACACAATAAATGGGCTGGGGAGGAAGAGAGAAAGGCGGGGATCCTCTCCAGGAAGGCCTGGGAGGACCACACATCAGGCTTAATTTCCCGGAGCCCAAATGCAAACAGAAAGAAAATCCACCCTGGGTTGTTTAAAGTCCCTGGCTCAAGGCTGTTAGGGAGAGGAAGGATCCCCTCCTGCAACCCCCAGGCTGCTAGAAAACTTCTTCTTCGGCAAAGCCACACCCATTCCTGCCTCCAGGGTGTCCTCCTGCTACAAATTGAGAGAAAAGGACAAGGAAACTGACCATCTCCTTCCGGGGGGGCAGCCGCCATGGCCTAGCCCAGGGTCATAAAGGGCTCAAGGGCAGCTCCAGGGTTGTCACTTCAACTGTACCATGTGAGCAGCTGCTCCGGGTTGGGGATGTGGCAGAGCCCAGCCCCTGGTCCAGAAACATTGATCTCTCCTCATTGACAAACAGCTGCTCCAGTCCCCCCACCAGGCTTTAGGCTCTAGGGGACATCGTGCGAAGCTCTGACGCCCAGGACATTAAACCAAATCTGTCACGGCTGTGGAGACCCGCTGGGGCTGGTGAAACCTTCCCATTTGTAGCGCAGGAGATCACAGTAGCAAAGGCTTGCAGGATACTTTCATATGGATTATCTTATTTATTCCTCAATGTAACCATGTGAAGTGGATATTCGTGGTTTTTTTTTCTTTCTTTCTTTCTTTTTTTAACAGATGAATAAACAGAGGCTTAGAGAGGTTAAGTGGTAGATGGGAGATCAGTGCCAAAGCAGTCTCTGCAAAGCCTGAGCACTTAACCTCTACATCACGGGAAGATACTGGGCTCCTCTCAGAGTTGCAAAAAATGCACAATGTCCTCCATCCCCTGAAGGCCCTCCAATGGGACGTTTTCAGCCCTCTCTCTCTCCCTTCCTTCTGAAAAATGTGGAGTGGGGGCAGTTATTCCAGAGGCTTTGAGGTACAGGATCAACACCAGGAGAGAGAAGGGAGCTGAGGAGGGGGTGGGTGAGAGAAGCAGATGCTCAGTGCAAGGAGGATGCTTGGGATCCAGCCACCTTGGCTGCTCTGTGACCCTCTTCCCGAGTAGCTTGCTCCCCTTTTCTAACACATTCCAAAAGCTGTTTTGTGCTAGTGGCTATTGACTGCCATTAAGTCACCATCACAAACATTTTTACTAGGGGCCTTCTAGAAATAAAGATGTGACACTTTGGGTGATTTGTGGTGCCTGGAGGGTCTGAGGGGGAGAGTTCTACTGCGTCCTCAAATTGTACCTGGGAGGTTGCCACCCAGCCTTAAGAATTCTCATATTCAAAGGGAAGAAAAAAAAAATATTGGGGAGAGGAGAGTAAGTGGGATGTGGTGCCTGCCTTCAGATACCTGCAGGGCTGCCACAAAAAAGAGATTAGGAAGTGGGGCTTCAGAGGGCAGAGAGAATCCCCCTGGATATACATCTTAGAGAGGGAGATGTTCTTTTAACATAAGAAAGAACTACTTTCTCGCTGTTGTTGTTGTTGTTGTCATTGTTATTCTAGCAACAGCCATTTCTGGAGGACAACGTCAAGTTGTATGCTAAGCACTTTTATCTACACTGGCTTAAGTAAACCTCTTGACCACCTGGGAAGTAGATGCCTGCAATTAATTACTGTCCCTAGATCACAGATGAGAAATTAAGTTCAGTGAAGTTAAGTAACTGGTTGAATGTGGCTGAGCTAGCACCTGGGAGAGCGGAGGTCCCTACCCGCTGCTGGTTCCAAAGTCCACACTCTTAACCATTAACTCCATCCTCCTCACACCCTTGGGCAGCCAAAGGTGAGTTCCTCATTCCCAGAGGTATTCAAGAGATGCTATAACTTATTTGACACATGAATTGCTTAGATGCTTCTCCACCTCCAGATTCCAGGCCTCCCCCTCCAGAACCACAGCTGAACCTCCGGGGGCGGGCAGGCGGGGTGGTCCCCAGAGTTTGCTTTTAGCAAGCGCTAAGTAGGTGTGGGAGGCATGGCCTTAGGGAGCCCCCGCTGAGAGGAAGCTCCACCCGATACTCTATCAGGGCTTCCGACTCCTGTGTGGCCTGAGATTTGGAGATTCTATTTTTAGGCAGGTCCTTCCTGAGCCACTGTGTCAGACTTTCTGGCACCTTCTGACGGCTCCAGGGCACCTGAGCTGTCTTCAGAGCCGCCCTGATGCCCCAGAGATACCTAGAGCAGGGCTGGGAGGAGCCCTGGGAGCCAGGAAAAAGCAGAGGAAAGCCACATTTGCCAGCTGAAGGGGAGGAGGTGAAGCTCGGAGGGTATTCAGTGATTCTCTCCACGCCGAGGCTGAGAGGAGGGAGCCTGTCCTGGTTAAAACTCTCCCTTGCAGGGGAGAAGTTACCCGTTCGGAGACAGTATGGATGGATGGAGAGAGGTTTTCGTGGACCATTCTCCCGACTGCTTTGGTGGATGGTGTTTTGGGAAGCTGGCAAAGGAGATATTATAGAGAAGTCTTGTCTTTTGGGAACCCCTGCAGCAGCAAAATGATGGTGATGGCTGCTGAGCCTTCACTGATGCTTGCCGGACGCTGTGCTGAGCACCCTAAATCCAGCCCCCTAGTTAACCCTCACAGAAGTCTCATGAAATGAGTGCCATGGTTGCTGTCAGTTTAAGGATGTGTTAATAGGCTTAGAGGGGTACAGTTAGTTACTTGTCCCCAGCCTGGCTGAAACTGACAGAGCTTTCAGAGCTCGTGGATGGGACTACTAGACTCTTAACCACCGCATGATCCTGCCTCTTGGGCCCCAAGAGAACGTCAATGTTTCTTAACCTCCTTTTGGAACATTGACTTTTGAAGATGTGCCAAAAGCTATTATTTTGTCAGCTAATGATCAGTAATATCTACCGCAGGCCAAGTGCTGTTCTAGGTGCTTTACATGTACTGATTCATTTAACCCTAGCAACAACCCATATGGTAAATATTCTCATTATCCCCATTTTGCAGATGAGAGAGCAGAGCCTCAGAGAGGTTGAGTTACTTGTGTCACTGGTTGTAAACTGGTATAGCCAGGTTTCAAACGTGGTGAGTGTGACTCCACAGTCCACGCCATTAACCATGATTAAGCACACGAGCGTACATGTGCATTTACACACACAGAGGCACAACTGTGTGGTCAATTTCAAGGGTTGTGTGACTCTCCTAAAATCCTATTTTGGGGTCCAGTTCCAGGTGAGCAACACTTCAGAAAAAAAAACAAAAACAAAACCTCAAAACAGGCCAGGTATAGTAGACCACACCTGTAATCCCAGGACTTTGGGAGGTTGAGGTGGGAGTATTGCTTGAGCCCAGGAGTTCAAGAACAGCCTGGGCAACACAGCAAGACCCCATCTCTACCAAAAATTTAAAAATTAGCTTCACATGGTGGCATGCACCTGTAGTCCCAGTTATTCAGGTGGCTGAGGTGGGAGGGTCGCTTGAGTCCGGGAGGTCAAAGCTACAGTGAGCCGAGATTGTGCCACTGCACTTCAGCGTGGGCAACAGAGCAAGGACCTGTCTCACAATAAAAATGAAAGAATAAAATAAAAACTCAAGACTAATATTGGGGTTTACACTTCTGCAAAGACCACATGCTGGAAGAGGGAAGCCCCAGGCCAGGGGGTCTTTGGCCAGGCTGCTCTGGAGCCAACTTTTCCCCTTCACTAATTCCAGATTCTAGGGTCTGTCTCAGGCTGGGGAAGGGGCTGGCCTGTCCACATCATCCGTTTGGAATGACCATGCTGTTGGGCCACTCGCCCCCCACCTGACCCCTTGCTCTGAAATTACTGGGTGGGCCGACATTTGCTTCTCCAGTAGAGTGTGAGCCAGGGATTGAGTCCAGGAAAGGTACCTGGGAGTGGAGCAGGTGAAGGAAGTTCTACAACTAGATCATGGTTTCTAGATTTTAGTTGACGTCAGAATTACCTGTTCAAAAGCAGATTCCTGGGCCCCATCCTGAAGGATTCTGATTGATTACAACCAAGGTGGAATTCAGGAATTGATGATTTATTTTATTTTGTTTTATTTTATTTTATTTTATTTTATTGAGATGGAGTCTCACTCTGTCACCCAGGCTGGAGTGCAGTGGTGTGATCTCAGCTCACTGCAACCTGTACCTCCCGGGTTCAAGGGATTCTCATGCCTCAGCCTCCCAAGTAGCTGGGATTACAGGCACACGCCACCATGCCCAGCTAATTTTTGTACTTTTAGTAGAGACGGGGTTTCTCCATGTTGGCCAGGCAGGTCTCGGACTCCTGACCTCAGGTGATCCACCCGCCTCAGCCTCCCAAAGTGCTGGGATTACAGGCGTGAGCCACCACGCCCAGCAAGAATTAGTGTTTTCAAATAAAGGTCACTATCATTCCTGATAACATGGGCCATTGAGCAAGACTGGCTCAGAGTCCACATTGTCATCTCTGTTGATGGTTCTAGTCAAAAGGACTCTCAGTTAATTCTACTCATGTCTGGGGCCATGGCATCCATGTAGAATTCCAGAGGGGTTGGGGGCATCCTGGGTTTGTGAAATGAGCAGGGAGGAGAGGAGGAGTTGATCCCTGGAGCTGCTCTCTCCTGATTTTGAGCCAACTGCCCAGCGCTGAGTCAGGCGCCAGTCCTCCCCTTCAAGCGGTGGGATCTGCTGAGGGGCGCAAGGCTGAATTTATGACAAGACAGAGTCCCTGGCCTCAAGGGACACAGAGATTAGTTGCGAAGGTGGATGAGTCAACTGAGAAATGCCAGTGAAGCTGGGGCCTTTGAAGGCAGCGAATGAGGAAGCCAGGGCCCAGGGAGCAGGAAAGCAGAAAGCGTGCATGTGCGCGAGGGGCGGGGGATTCCAAGTGAGAGGCTGCAGGGAGTCCTGGGTGGGGGATAAAGGCCACCAGAGGGGGGCCTGGAAAGTAGGGTGACTAACTGACCTGGTTTGCCCGGGATGGAGGAGTTTCCTGGGATCGGGGCCATTCAGTGCAAAAATCAGGAGAAAATCTTAAGCAAAACCTACAGGGAAGGTAAGTTGAGGTCCCTTCAGAGGGCCCTGTGTGCTCTCCCAAGGCACAGAAGAGCCTCCCTGAACTCTTCATGACACTAGACTCTCTCTTTCTACTGAAGAAGGAGGTGACAGGAAGCTTGGGAGTCTGGGCAGAGACCTCTGCAGGTTTGGGGACTGCTTCCAAACGCTCAAAGCTATTTTACAAACCTTGATGGGCCCGTTGAAAGACACAGAAGGCTGGATCAGATCACTTCAAGCTTCAAGGAAACAGATGAGTTACACTACAAAGAAGTAGTGCGAGGAGCAGTGACTCAATTAGTTCTCATTAGCCGGGCACGGTGGCATGCACCTGGAGTCCCGGTTGCTCAGGAGGCTGAGGTGGGAGGATTGCTCGAGCCCAGAAAGTCGAGGCTGCAGTGAGCCGTGATTGTGTACCACTGCACTCCAGCCTGGGTGACAGGGCAAAACCCTGCCTTGAAAAAAAAAAAATTCTTAATTGAGCCCTTACTTTGTGCCAGGACTGTGATAAATGTCTTGGAGAAACTGTGTTATTTAATCCTCATAACCTCCCTGGGAGGCAGATTTTATTACCCCCACTGAACAGATGAGAAAACAGAGGCACAGAGGGAGAAGCCCACTTGCCCAGAGTCAAACAGCTGGCAGTGGCTGTGCTGGAACTTTGACAAAGCACCCCTTAATAGAGAATCAATCAATCACTAATAGAGAATAAATAAATAAAGCTTCACAGGATATTTGCTCCAACTGGTCAATATGAAACTCCTCAAAGTTATTTATTTACTTATTTAGAGACAGGGTCTTGCTGTACTGCCTAGGCTGGAGGGCAGTGGTGTGATCAGAGCTCACTGCAACCTTGAAGTCCCAGGCTCAAGCGATCTTCCCACCTTGGCCTCCCAGGTAGCTGGGACCACAGGTGCATGCTATTACACCTATTAATTTTTAAATATTTTTGTAGAGATGGGTCCCACCCTGTTGCCCAGGCTGGTCTCAAACTCCTGGGCTCAAGTGATCCTCCCACCTCAGCCTCCTCAAGTGCTGGGATTACAGAAGTGTGCCCAGCCACTCCCTGAAGTTTTAAACAATACTCACCCATCACGGAGAATGAGAATCAGGGCAAGGAAAGGACTTATACCCAGGCACAATGTTTTAAGAAAGAAAAACACAACGGCTAAAGAAATGTCCAAGAGTCAAAGTCAAAATGAGTTTTCAGAAGGGAAGGCATGGGAGTTGCATTCTGGATGTCTAAGTTGAACCTAGAAGCTTAAGCCCCAAAAACAATCCTGTTTTTCCCAGGGGGAAAGGTGCTTCTGGTCGGGAAGGCTGAGCAGCATTTGAAAAAAGAATGAAAGATCAGTTGCATTTCTGGGGCACATTGGGTAACAAAGGGGGCCTCTGTCATTCTCTGGGTCCAGTGAGGTGACACTGCTAATCCTAAAATCTGTCCTGCAATCACACAGCCAGAGAGAGGCCCCTGTCCCCAAAGCCCTCAGCAGGCGGTCCCACAGGTTCAGCTGGGAAAGTAGGGAAGCCCTCACATGGTAATTTCCCTAGCACTGAAAGAGGAGCACTAGAGCAATCTCTTTTTGAATGTTTTGACTATAATCCACAGTAAGAAATACATTTTTCACCACAAACCAGGGCATACATGTGTGCATGTGTGCTTGACAAAGCAAAACTTACCCGTGTTAAATGCCATACCATCTGTTATGTTCTGTTCTATCCCAATTCATTTGTTTTAAAGCTTGTTGTAACTTACTACATTGATTTCATTACCCACAAATGATTTATAGTCTGTAGTTTTAAAAACACCTAGCATTGTGAGCAGGGCCAGGGAAACTGAATAGGAGGTTAGAATGACAGGAATTTATATTGCAGTCATTATCTCTACCATTGTGCCTTTGAATGGTGGTTTGTGTTTACCCTACTTTCACCTAATAAGCACTTCTCAAACTGTGCTCCATGGGTTGCCTTTATTCCAGGAGAGTTTAATAGGTGTTTTCCTCCAAAGTGCTTCTGAGGTCAAACAAGTTTGGGAAAGGATGCATGGGATAGCCACATCTGGCATGTCCCAGTGCTTTTAGCATATTTAAGGCTCTGAGAAGGTCTGCAGTGAAGGTACCTGATTTCTTTCTTTCTCTCTTTCCTTCTTTTCTTTCTTTCTTTCTTTCTTT
>NW_012108697.1:5710399-5712486 GCF_000951045.1 Mandrillus leucophaeus
ACACACACACACACACACACACACACACACGATAAACAAATTAACATACTTTAAACACTGTCTGCACCTTATTTTTGTTTATTTATTTTTTTGAGACGGAGTCTCACTCCGTTGCCCAGGCTGGAGTGCAGTGGCCCTATGTTGGCTCACTGCAAGCTCCGCCTCCTGGGTTCCAGCGATTCTTCTGCCTCAGCCTCCCGAGCAGCCAGACTACAGGCGCCCGCCACCACGCCTGGCTAATTTTTGTATTTTTTAGTGGAGACGGGGTTTCACCATATTGGCCAGGCTGGTCTCGAACTCCTGACCTCATGATCCACTCATCTTGGCCTCCCAAAGTACTGGGATTACAGGTGTGAGCCACTGTGCCTGGCCTCTGCACCTTATTTTTTAACTGAGTGATGGATCTTAGAGATCATTCCTCCTTAGTACATACAGAGCTTTCTCATCCTTTTTTTTTTTTAATTGTCATATATATTATGGCCCTTTATGAATGCAGCATAACTAGGCCCCCACTGATGAAGACAGATTACCTCCAGGGCTTTTTGTTATGAACAATGCTGCGGCAGATAACCACACCCCTAAGTCGAGGGGCACATGTGTGCGTGTCTATGTAAAGTTCTAGAAGTAGAATTGCTGGGTCAAAGCACAGGCACTTCTTTAGGTGGTGCTGTGTACTGCCTGGTGCCCCTGCTCTGGCAGCTGGGATCCCAGGAAGAGACGAGGGTTTTTCCTTTCTCATTGGATGTTTAATCCCAGCCAGTTTCACACATTGATACTGGACACAGGAAACATGAGGTTTAGTCCTGCCCTGTCTTTGCATGTGGATCTCCATTTGCACCAGCACCGTTTGTTGAAAAGACTCTTATTTTCACCATTGAATGGTCCTGGCATCCTGGTTGATAATTGATTGACAGCTGGGCATGGTGGCTCACGCCTATAAATCCCAGCACTTTGGGAGGTCGAAGTGGGAGGATTGCTTGAGCCCAGGAGATCAAGACCAGCCTGGACAACATAGTGAGACTCTGTTTTTATTTTTAAGAAAAAAAAAAAGAAAATCAATTGACCATAACTGTGAGAGTTATTTCTGGTTCCTCATTTCTGTTCCATTAATCTCTATGTCTTTGTCTTTAGACAAGTACCACACTGTCTTAATTACTGTAGCTTTGTAGTAAGTTTCAAAATTGAGAAGTGTGAATCCTCTATTTTTCTATTCAAAATTGTTTTGGCTATTCTGGGTTCCTTGCATTTCCACATGCATTTTACAAGCATTCCACATTCATTTGACCAGCTTATCAACTTCTGCAAAGAAGTCAGTTGGAATTTTGATAAGGATTGCATTGAATCTGCTATATCAATTTGGGGAATATCGCCATCTTAGCGATATTAAGCCTTCCAATTCACAACTATGGGATGTTGTTCCATTTATTTAGGTCTTCTTCAATTTCCTTCAACAATATTTTACAGTTTTGAATGTACACATCTTGTACTTCTGTTAAATTTATGCTTATGTACTTTATTCCTTTTGATACTACTAGATGTGAAATTGTTTTCTAAATTCTATTTTTGAACCTTTAAATGCTAGTGTATGGCTATACAATTACTTTTTATATGCAGATCTTATATTTTGAAATCTTACTGAACTTGTTTATTAGCTCTAACAGCCTGGTGTTTGCGGGTAGATATCTTAGTGTTTTCTATAAAAAGATTATTTGTCAACAGAGATAGTTTTACTTCTTCTTTTCCAAACTGGCCTTTTATTTCACTTTCTTGCCTAATTTCCCTGGCTAGCCCCTCCAGCACAATGTTGAATAGAAGTGACAAGAGCAGATACCCTTGTCTTTTTCATGATCTTAGGGGAAAGCGTTCAGTCTTTTACCATTAATTATGATGTTAGTTGTTAACTACGCAATTTTAAGTTTTCTAGTGCTCACAATTTTAAAATGTAAGAGTAAATGGTAAAATTAATTTTACAGATAAATTGTATTTAACCCAATATATCAAAAATATTTCAACATGTAATTATTATAAAAATATTGGCCGGGCGCGGTGGCTTAAGCCTGTAATCCCAGCACTTTGGGAGGCCGAGG
>NW_012108697.1:5713421-5715740 GCF_000951045.1 Mandrillus leucophaeus
GCAAACCCAGGAGGCGGAACTTGCAGTGAGCTGAGATCCGGCCACTGTACTCCAGCCTGGGCGACAGAGCAAGACTCCATCTCAAAAAAAAATAAAAAATAAAAAAATAAATAAAATATACAATCAGACAGTTTTTAGTGCATTAACAGAGTCCTGCAACCATCACCACAATCAATCTTAGAACATTTCATCATCCCAGAAAGAGAGCCCATACCTGTTAGCAGTTACTCGCCATTTCCCCCCAACCCCTCAGTCCTATCTACTTCCATCTCTATAGATTCGCCTATTCTGGGCATTTCATATAAATGGGGTTATATGATTTGTGGTCCTTTGTGGCTGGCTGGTTTCATTTAGCATAATGATTGCAAGGTTCGTCCCTGTTGTAGCATCTGTCAACACTTCCATTACCTTTCATTGTCAAAAAATAGTCCATTGTATGGATAGATCAACCTTGTTTAGTTGATGAACTGGGTTGTTTTCACTTTTTCAGTATTATGAATACTGCTGCTATGACCAAGCATGAGCAAGTTTTTGGATGGACATACATATTCCTCTCTCTTGGGTATACACCTGGGAGTGGAACTGCTGGATGATAGGGGAAATTAGAACATATGTTTTTAATAGTTAGAGGAACTGCTAGACTGTTTTCCAAAGTGGCTGCGCTATGTTACCTTCCCACCAGCAGTGTATGGGCCTCCAGTTTCTCCACACCCTTGTCAACACTTGTTATTGTCTTTTTGTTTATAGCCATCCCAGTGGGTATGAACTGGCCCAGAGCTTAAACTTTCAGCTGTTATTCTAGACCGGAAGCACTTAATGAACATGTGTTGAATGAATGAAAGAATAAACACATCTTGTCATTGTCCATTGTGGGGCGTTCTGAATAATGGAACAAGATGGCTCAAAACTTGCCAACAAGAAGCTTTAACAGAAGAGAAGGGTGTTTTCCTTTAAAATGGTGATCTGATGGCTGGATCTGAGCCACCTGAGGGGCATTTTAAATGTACAGATTCCCAGGCCCCATTCCCAGAGATTGATTTGGTAGGTAAGGTGGTGTCTGGGAATCGTTTTTTTGTTTTGTTTTGTTTTGTTTTTTTAAAGAAAGCGTCCTCAGATGATTCTGACATGCCACCAGGTTTGGGATCAGTCACCTAAAAGGGCATTTTGGAGTACAGTTCCTGTATTTGCAATAAGCCAGTCATGTAAGTGTCTGGCAGAAAAATAAGTCTGTGGGAAGAACTGCAGTGACACCTGGCTGAGTTTTGGAAGCCGAGGCCCTGCTCAGTGCTGCATTCCACATGATGGGGGCAAGAAGAAAAATAACAAGTAAGACTCGTTGAGAGCTTACTTCCTTCCATCTAAGTCTCTACATGCAATACCTCCTTTAATCTTCAAAACACCACCCTATGAGAAAGGTACTCTTAATGATTCCTTCTTTGCAGATGAAAAAAGTCAGTCTCAGAGGAATTAAGTTGCCCAAGGTCTCACAGCTCAGTCGAGTTAGGCTTCCAGCAAGGTCTGTCTGACTCCCCTCTGCTGTTTTTCCTTCCTGGCCATTTCACTAGCCTTGAGGCACTCCCAGGATTCTGGAGGAGTCAGGACACAAATGAAAGTACGCAGTAGCTGGAAAGGTCAACCAGGTAAGAACAAGATGCCTGGTGGGGTGTGCAGACAGGTTACGGGTGAAGTATTAGGAAGGAGAAGGGGTGGGGGCTCAAACAGAGGAAAAAGAAGTGGTTCTTTGTGGCAGGGCCTTTGGACAATTGTTGCCAATTGTCCCCCAGCTGACCCAGCTCCTGCTGCATCACGAGCTTCCTCTGTCCCCTGTGCCTTCCACCAGTCTGGGTGCTAATTTGCACGCTGGCCTTGCTTGCCCCAGAATGCCTTTCCACCCACCCTCACCAGAGAGACTCAGATACAGCAAATATCCCTTAGATGCTTTCAGGTGTCATATCTCACTTAGATGCACTTTCAGATGAGGAAACTAAGGCTCAGAGACATTAAGTCACTTGCCTAAAATGCCACAGCAAATCAGTTGCAATACTGAGATTCAAACTTTATTTTTGACAACCTGATATGGTTTCAGTGTGTGCTCCTGCCCCCAGTTTTTGTGTTGAAGCCTAATCCCCAATGTGGTAGTATTAGGAGGCGAGGCCTTTGGGAGGTGATGTGGGTCATGAGGGCAGAAGCCTCATGGTGGGATTATGACCCTTATAAAAGAGGCCAGGGGCCGGGCGCGGTGGCTCAAGCCTGTAATCCCAGCACTTTGGGAGGCCGAGACGGGTGGATCACGAGGTCAGGAGATCGAGACCATCCTGG
>NW_012108697.1:5716205-5748686 GCF_000951045.1 Mandrillus leucophaeus
AAAAAAAAAAAAAAAAAAAAAGAGGCCAGAGAGAGAGAGTCCTTGCCCCTTCCATGATGTGAGGACACAGCGAAAAGATGGCCATCTATTAGCCAGGAAATGGGTCACTACCAGACATGGAAACTATTAACCAGGAAGCACTCAGGCTGGAGTGCAGTGGCACGATCTTGGCTCACTACAGCCTTGACCTCTGGGGCACGGATGATTCTCCCACCTCAGCCTCCCAAGTAGCTGGGACTACAGGCATGCACCATCATGACCAGCTCGTTTTTTGTATTTTTTGCAGAGATGGGGTTCTTGCTATGTTGCCCAGGCTGGTCTCAAACTCCTGGCTCAAGCGATTCTCCACCTCAGCCTCCCAAAGTGCTGGGATTACAGGCGTGAGCCACCGCACCCAGCCTTATTAGTGATTCTTAATTTGGGGTAAATTGTGGGGCCTTTTGGATCCTGTCAAAAGCTCCCTTCCCCGTGTTGTGAGTACACCTCTGTGCGTGTGTGGGGCTCACTCACAGAGCATGCGCAGGGCCGTGTTAACACTGGTTAACATGCTCTGCTTTATTCGTGATTTGAGGGACCCCTCGCGGCAGTAGCAGTTCCACAAAAAACATGAAAATCTCTCAAAGACAAAGGCAACTTAACGTACTGGTTTATCACAGGGGTGGGCTGCTTCTTCGCTGGCCCCCGGGGACCCGGAAACCATCAAAAGCTGAGGCTGGGAAACCCAGCTTCCTGCTTCTGGCCTCAATTCCTCACCGCTGTCACCACCATGACCACTAAAAATAAGACCAAACCCAGCCCACGCCCTCTCGAGGTCGTTCTCCTCATGATTTAGCTCCCTGCTTCCTGTTGATCTTTCAGGTTGTTTTATTTCACAGCCTCTGACTTCTGCTCACAGCCCACTAGGCATCTCCCCAGCATGAGCGGAAACAGTGTTTAACCAGAAAGAAAAGGGGAAGGTGGAGGTGGGAAGCCGCAGGGGACTGAGGGTCCATGTCCTGACTCTCTGCATCCACACTTGCACCCTCCACCCAGTGGCTGCCCCAGGGGACTCTGGTCCAGAGCCCATTCAAATGCTGCCAGGCGAGTTTGATGACTGCCTGGTCATAGGTTTTTGACAAATGTACTCAATCTCCCACCAATGGTTGTAGGAGTATGGAAGGCACAATCTCTATCCAGAATTATTCAATCACATGAGGCGAGGACTGGGCCACACAGGACACAAAATCTCTGGAAGCAGTTGATGAGAAATGCCATTTGCCCCTTCCCATTTGTCTCCTGGACATTGAGGGTCATAGGCTCAGTTTTCTGATGTTGCCCCCAAATGCTTCTTCCAGCCATCCTTTTTTTTTTTTTTTTTTTTTTTCCCCCAGACAGAGTCTCTCTCTGTCGCCCAGGCTAAAGTGCAGTGGTGTGATCATAGCTCGATGCAGCCTTGACCTCCCAGGTTCAAGTGATCCTCCCACCTCAGCCTCCCTAGTAGCTGGGACTACAGGCGCCCGCCGCCACGCCCGGCTAGTTTTTTTGTATTTTTTTGGTAGAGACGGGGTTTCACCGTGTTAGCCAGGATGGTCTCGATTTCCTGACCTCGTGATCCGCCCTTCTCGGCCTCCCAAAGTGCTGGGATTACAGGCTTGAGCCACGGCGCCCGGCTGATCTGTCCATTTTCTTATGCAGACACACACACGCGCGCACACACATGCACGCACACACACACGCACGCACACACATGCACACGCATACACACGCACGCACATACACGCACGCGTGCACACACACACAAGGCATGTGCACACACACACGCACGCACATGTGCATGCACACACACACGCACACATGCGTGTACACACACACGCATGCACACGCACGTGCACACAGATGCTCACACACATGCACACACATGCATACACGCGCACACACATGCATGCACACACACGCATGCACACACACACTTGCATGCACACACGCACACACGTAACAGAATGGAAATCAATACTCTATTTTGAGTCTATTACTCCTTTTTTAACTATTCAATGATCTTAAAACATTTTCACACCAACATTTTGTATCATTGAAAATCACTGCAGAGTTGTCTATCAGTTGTATCACAGTTTTCTCAATAAGCCCCTATTGCTGGACATTTAGGTTATAGTCATTTTTTTGAGACAGGATCTCACTGAGGCTGGAGTGCAGTGGTGCAAACACGGCTCACTGCAGCCTTGACCTCTTGGGCTCAAGCGATTCTCCCACCTCAGCCTCCCAAGTAACTGGGGCTACAGCCATATACCACCACGCCTGGCTATTTTTTTATTTTTTTTATTTTTATTTTTATTTTATGGAAAGGAAGTCTCACTATGTTGCCCAGGCTGGTCTTGAATTCCTGGCCCAATTTTTTAAAAACAGCTTTGTTGGGATGTAATTCGCATACCATAAAATTCACCATTTTAGGGTGAAAAATTCAGAGGTTTTTACTATATTTACAGAGTTCTGAAACCGTTACCATTATCTGATTTTAGAACATTTTCATCACACCCAAAAGAAACCCCACAGTCATTTCTGTCACTGCATTTACCCCACACCCTGAGGCCATGGGAATCCTTAATCTTCTTTCTGTGTTTATGGATTTTCACTTTTTTTTTTTTTTTTTTGAGACAGAGTCTTGCTCTGTCTCCCAGGCTGGAGGTGCAGTGGTGCGATCTCGGCTCACTGCAACCTCTGCCTCCTGGGTTCCAGCAATTCTCCTGCCTCAGCCTCCCAAGTAGCTGGGATTATGGGCACCTGCCACCACGTCCAACTACTTTTTTGTATTTTTAGTAGAGACAGTGTTTTACCCTGTTGGCCAGGCTTGTCTCGTCTCAAACTCCTGACCTCAAGTGATCCACCTGCCTCAGCCTCCCAAACTGCTGGGATAACAGGCATGAGCCATAGCACCTGGCTGATTTTTACTATTCTTGACATCTCAAGATATTCACATATAAGTGAAATGTTACAATAGGCGTCTTCTTTCACTTAGCACAATGTTTTCACAGCTCACCATGTTGTAGCATATATCAGTACTTCATTCCTTTCCATGGCTAAATAATATTCCTTGCATGCATATGCCACGTTTTGTTTATTCATTCATCAGTTGATGGACATGTAAGTTGCTTCCAGATTTTGGCTATTATGAATAATGCTGCTATGAACACTTGTGTGAACATTTTTACACGGACATATGTTTTCATTTCTCTTGGGTATATACTGAGTAGTAGAATTGCTGGGTCATATGGTAACTCTATGTTTAAGTTTTTGAGGAACTGCCAAACTGTTTTTCAAA
Source organism: Mandrillus leucophaeus (assembly GCF_000951045.1). Taxonomy (NCBI): domain Eukaryota; kingdom Metazoa; phylum Chordata; class Mammalia; order Primates; family Cercopithecidae; genus Mandrillus; species Mandrillus leucophaeus. Next base: position 5,719,519 of record NW_012108697.1, read on the forward strand.
TATGGTTGTACCATTTTACATTCCCATTAGCAATGTATGAAGACTCTGGTTTCTCCACATCTTTGCCAACATGTTATTGCCCACAAATTAACTTTTCATTCTGTACAGCACCCAGACACGTTTGTTGAATACAGGAACTGCTGAATCTGTGTTTGTTGGATTTATCATGCACTTCCCCTAAACAGAAACTTTTTGCATCTCTGAAATTCATTTACGTACTCTGTCCCCTAAAACGCCAAGCCAGATCCAGCCTCCACACTTGTAGTGGGGGAAGGTTTCATGAAGGAGGAGGCATTTGAGCTGGGAAATAGATGTAACAGGAAAACATGGATTTAGGATCATAATTGATCTAGGATTGAATTCTGTTTAACCACTTGAAACTTGGTTTTACCACCTACTAAGTGGGGATAATAGTATCCATCTCATGAAATAATGCAAATAAAATGCTTAGCACAGTGACCGCCACATAGCAGGTCTCCTTCCTCCCCGGAGGATGAGAAGTTGGCTTTCAGATGAGCTGAGTAAGAACCTGTCAAGCGGAGAAAAGAGCATGTGCAATGGCCTGGTAGTGTGAAAGCAAGTGGCAGAATGAGGCGACTGGTGGGAGGGTAGCAACCAAGCCAGGAGGCAGATAAGGCCAGGGCACCAATGGACTCTCTCCCTGCAAGGGAAGTTGGATCTCATCTCTCACAAGTCATAGGCAACTAGGCGGTGAGTGACAGACCATGATTTGCATTTTAAAGAGCTCGTTCTCCAGCAGTGGGAGGCTGGACTGAGGGTTGAGACAGGGAGCAGTAAGACCAATAAGGGGGTCAATGAATTCATTGTTTAAATGAATTCAGGTGGGAAACCAGGGGATTAGACTGGGGCTGTGACAATGGCGATAGAAAGAGGAGCTGAACGGGAGAGAGGTTTCGTAGGTGGTGTCAATGGGCAATGGTGGCCACGTGGCCTGTGAGTTACGGTCTGACAAGCTCTCTGTACACATGCCAGGGAGGGAGGGCAGGGTGCTCTCCAAGTCACACCTTATTAAATCCTCACAACACCTCGGCAAGGAGGCACCCACTTTCCCAGTGACGGATCAAGAAACCGAGGCTCAAAGTAAGTAAGCAACTTGTCCAAAGTCATAAAGAGCAGGGATGAAGTTTGAATCCAGGTTTGTCTGCTTTCTTTCATCTTGGTGTCTCTCTGGGAAGGACTTAGCTGCACAGGAAAGTCTGGGATGGATTTGGACAGGGAGGGAGAGGAGGCAAAGTCAGTTATTTTTCATGGTGAGCAGCCTTGGTGTGATTGGCAGGTCAGAGCTCAGGGGATCCAGCTGAGGCCTGGAAGAGTTCTGTAAGGAGCCAAGGCAGAAATGTGGAAGTGAGATCATTTGTCCGACAGGAGGTTGGGATGTCTCCGATCGTCTCTCTTCCTCCGACGCCTTGGGAACAGAAGTGGGTTGAATGGAGTGACCATGCTGGCGTGAGGGTGGTACAGGGGCCCAGGCAGAGAGCAGGCAGTTTCCTTCCTCCTTCCCCATTCAGAACCCCATCCCGTGCTGGGAGTCTGGATCCTCTGGGTTTGGGGCCATGCTGGAAGGGAGTGGAGGGTGTTCACAGGGCTGGTGGCCACAACCAGGCTCTCCCAAGCAGCCTTGAGCCTGTCCCTGAGCTCTGCCACCAGTGGGGCTGTTAGAGGCCACAGCTCCTTGCAGGAAAACTCAACAGTCACACTGCAAGGAGCTGTCCCGGGGCCGCCGGCACAGGCGAGCTGAGAGGCGGTGTGGAGAGGGTGCGAGATCCCTCTGAACAAGTTGGGAGTTTGGATTCCTCTCCTGGTGCCTGGCGGAGGGGACGCCAGGCCCAGACTCTCAAGCTGCCAGGCCTCACACAGAAGGGGGAGCCCCTGGCTTCTCCTCTCCCCCAGGCCACACCTCTCATGGCCCCCTTCATGTGCACATTGGCCTTTGTCCACCAGGCCCTGCTCACTTGGCTTAAAGTTAGCAGAGGCCCAGATGGGGACATGGCAGGGAGCCATCTGGTCTTCTCCCAAGACTTTCAGCCCCCCACCCTCCCAATGCCTCAGCCTGCCTTGTCCCGACGACCCCCTGCTTCTCTCTCCCAAAGTCTTTATCCGTGTTTACTATCTGTCAATTAGGCGGCCTCAATACCCTGCACATGGAAAGCCAGTCAACCAAGCGTGGTAATCCCTCAGCCCCCTCCCCACGCCTCTTTCCCTCTGGGTTGGGGGAAAGGGCAGGAGGAGGAAGGCAGTTTGCAGTTTCTCCTCCAGTGAAAAGTGACCGTGGCATGGTCTCTCTGGTCAGCGTTTTCTCCCCCCCTGCAGACCCTTCCCAGGCCACAGCTGGAGTTGGGGGAGGTCGGGGTGAGGAGGGACGGCAGCAAGCAGGTGCCTGTGAGTGAGGGGTGGGCAGGGGCAGAGGCATGGGGTGAGGCTGCCGTGAGACGCAGGCTCCTGACTGCCTCAGGGGCTGGCTCGGTTCGCCTTTCCAGCTGGAAGTGTTCCAGGCCATGGACAGGTGTGTCTAGCGGCTCCTCCCCAAGGGAGGGCCAGGCTCAGCACATCTCTCTGGCCACTCGGAGACCTTCATCCACGTAGAAGGAAGAGGGAAAGAAAGAATGAAAGTGGAAGAGGAAGGAGACAGGGAGAGAGGTGCTGCAGGGGGACTGGGGACAGAGGACGTGTCCCAGGAGGGGCCTCTGTGCCCTCCAGTGACAGCATCTGGATGCCTGCCGTGGAGCCCTCCAGCCCTCGGCACCGACCCACACTCCCTTCATCCCAGCCTCAGCTCCAAGAAGAGGAGGGGCTCATCCTTGCAGCTGAGAACACTGAGCTCAGGGAAAACACTCGGCTGGTGCTTGGCAAAGCTTCTGGCTCCATGGTTCTTCCTCCCCCTCAGCCTCCATCACAGCCCAGTGCCTCCCCCACCAGGTGGGGAATCCACCTTCTTGCGGGACACAGGCGGTCTGATTTCAGGCTCCTGATTTGTTCTGGCAAAGCCCGTCTTGCTGCAGGGATCACATGAGCTGCCCTAACAGCTTCCCAGGGCGAGAGGGCCCAGGCTCCGTCCATCCCCAGGGAGGGGGTGGAGCGCGGCAGAGAAACAGAAGAGCCATGGATTGGTGGTCACAAACTCTGAAAGGTGACTTTTCTCAGGAGAGACACAGTAGCTCAAAGGGCTCAGGAGTCAGAGACACCAGCCTTTGAGTCCTGAACCCCACTTACTGGCCACCAGTTGGAGCAAGATGTTAGCCTCCCCGTGCCTGCAGTTCCTCCCTGCTTAAGGCAGGGTAGGTGGTAATGGTGCCTACCCCGTGGGGCTGTCCTGGGAGGGTGATAGTCCAGGTAAAGCCTCCAGAGCCATGCCTTAGACTTGAAGGTGCCCCACACGTGCTGATGGAATTGACCACTTTTGTACTTTCTCCCCCTAGGCTGACCTCTCCCAGGGCCCACGCATCACACCAGGCAAGACTTTTTTCATCTGCACACAACACGGACTGGCACCGACTCCCAGCTGCCCTCCAGGCAGGATGTGGACTCCCCTTGCTTTGTTCATCAATGTCAAATGTCCCAGGTCAAGTGAGGGATAAACCCCATCTAAGAGGACAGGAAAAATTCCGGTCGAATTGCTGGCCTTACAGCCAGCATGCAGGTCTGAGGGGAAGGCGGACAGCTGGCAGGGCAGCTAGTTTATAGTCTTGGTCCCCGCAGAGTCTCCCTTTATCCCAGTCAGTGGTGGCTCTGATCCATCCCATAAAGCCCTTACTCAGAGGGCAGCCTGCCCCACACGTGCGCTACTCCAGCCAGGGCGGGCCGAGACCTGGTCCTTCTATTTGAACTAACAACTTGGTGTCCTGGCCTGCGGATACCCTCTCAATATCTGTTACTTCTTTTTCTAGAGAGGGGTTGAGCACAGAGAGAGGGGTGGAGGGCCAAGTGGGGTGGGGTGGGAGCGGCGATGGGCTTCCAACACACAACCACACCCAGAGAGAAAGGCCCTGCTGTAAACCAGATTGTCATCTTTGGCAACCAATGGATGCTAGAGGTCTTAATGCCTTCCTCCACCTCAGAGTGTTTCATCAGAGTCTTCTTTTTTAGAAAATAATTTTTTTTTTAATAGAGACGAGGTCTCGCTATGTTGAGCAGGCTGGTGGAAATCCTGGCCTCAAGTGATCCATCCGCTTGGGCTTTCCAAAGTGCTGGGATAATAGGCATGAGCCACTGCGGCCAACCATAGTATTCTTTCAACCAGACAGTAGACTTCCTATGAGGAATTCCAGGAAGTTGATGTTTTTCATCCTCTCCACCTTTATCAGAATGGATTTTAAGTCCCTTACAGACTGGCATGCTGGCTAACAGCTGTTGACCTGCTTCTTACTCCAGCTCTGGTTCCAACAATAACACTGGCTCCTCGAACCTCCAACCCAGGGAACGGTTTCTGCCAAGACAATGTGCCTTAGGAGCTGAGACTACCAGTGGACCAGAATTCCAGCAGTTCTCCAGGTATGAGCTCCCAGCAGAAGGGACAGTGTTGACTAGAGAATCCATCAGAAAAGCTTGTTTTCTGGAAGGACAGGACTGGCTGATGCTGAGAAGGGAGGGGAGTAGGAGAGGCAGGAACTCCCAGCACAGACCCCAGCCACTCCACCTGTCACCCCAAAGAGCTGGTCATGCCCCGGATCACGTTCCATCTCCCAGTGGGGAAAGGCAGCCAGCCACCCTCAGAGGAAAGCATTCATGTGGCCACCGATGGCAGGGAGAGCAGTGTGGGGAGAAATCTCTATTTGGAAGAGGAGACATAGTTGGGCGGGTGGTTCCCTGGCCTTATCAGGCCTCTGCAGTCCAGCATGGCACTGGGAGAGATGGGCCGTCCTATCTCTGCCCTGCTGGGCTTGGCTCAGTCCCCACTAGACGGAGGGCTTTGCCCTGTCACCCCTGCACTCCATGCCACCCTGCTTCGTTGACCCCACTGGCCTCCAGGCCGCAGCCAGCTGTAGTGGGAAGAGGAGTGGGCTGACTCTCAAAGTCAGGGGTGAGGACAGGCATGGCGCTGCCTGGACTGGGCAAATACTGGCAACGGCAGAAAGCAGGAGAGGTGCGTCGAAGGGGAGTTAAGATCCAGAGCATTTAGAGACAAATTAAACAGCTCTTATAGAATTCACTCAACTGGGGGTATTGATCACATTTCTCCCTGGTGGCAAAATGGACATAGCTTAGATAAGTCAAGGTAGCATGTACTTGGGAATGCTTTCCATTTTCCACTGAGGTAGGTGATGGCACAGCTGTGGCTTCAGGCTATGTGCTTGACATACTCTGACACTAGCGACGTGACCTCAGGCAAACCGTATCTCCACTTAGTCTTACCTTCCTCATCTGTAAAACTGAGAAAAAGTTTTCATGAAATTAAACCCAGGCCAGGCATGGTGGCTCACTGTTTAATTCCAGCACTTTCGGAAGCCAAGGTGGGCAGATCACTTGAGGTCAGGAGTTGGAGACCAGCCTGGCCAACGTGGTGAAATCCTGACTCTACTAAAAATACAAAAATTAGCTGGGAGTCGTGGCGCGTGCCTGTAGTCCCCAACTACTCAGGAGGCTGAGACATGAGAATCGCTTGAACCTGGGAGGCAGAGGTTGCAGTGACCTGAGATCATACCGCTGCACTCCAGCCCGGGGGGACAGAGTGAGACCCTGTCAAATAAATAAATAAATAAATAAACACAAAAATGTGTGTGAAGTACACAGCCTAGGACACAGAAGGTACTCAGTCATTGTTCCTCCTGCTGAAAGTACCTTCCCATCACTTTCCAGTTGACTAATCTGATATTGAATAATGGATTATCATAACCCATGGTGGTTTTAAAACATGTTCATGTTTTTGACATTCCTGTCTTCAAAAGGTAGAAACGAATGTCCCTCCCCTCGGATTTAGCTGGACTTAGTGACTTGCTTCTAATGATGAGAATGTGGCTGAAGTGCAAGTGTGTGTCGCTGTGGTCTCTGCTTTGTTCTACCTTGGACTGTCTGCTGCAGGGGCTGCCCTGTCACGCGGGCACTCAAGCTGCCTGCGGAGAGGCCCATACGGGGAGCATCTAAGGTCCCACCAACAGCTGGCACCAACTTGCCAACCATCTGGGAAGAAGACCCTCCAGTCCCAGTCAAGCTTGCAAATGGCTGTGGCTCTGGCTGATGTCTTAACTGCAACCTCTTGAAAGACTCCAAGCCAGAACGTTCCTGAATTTCTGACCCCCTAAGACTGTGAGATATATTAAATGTATATTGCTGTTTTAAATTTCTAAGTTTTGGAGTGATTTGTTACATAGCAATAGATAACTAACATATATCCTATTGCCTTCCAAAACGGTTTTGAAACTGCATATAGGTAAAATCATAGCTTTAACTAAATGAAAAGCTATTAGAACAGGATTTAAAAGAAGACAGAGAAATAACAAATAGGGTAGGTATAGGGAGGAGTCTGGCTGTACTAGAAAACCTGGCTAAAGACAAAACATAGCTCTAGGCTCCTTGCAAGCCAGGGCAAAAATGGAAGCTTGATGGGCCACAGTAAAACTTTTTGTGGTGGTGGTGGTGACTCTGAATGAGGATGTGCATTTGACATGTGGGCCTTTAGGTAAATAGCATCACACCGTCTGGTGGGTGGTAACGTGCAGACACTCCGCCTACTGTAGATCAGACTGCGTGTTTGAAATGGTAAATACAGTAGTGCATACAGTTCACGTATAACCGTGCACCTTCTGCCAGTTTTCAGGAACTCCTGGCATCATAAAAATAGAAAAAATATATTAATATATACATACATATTCAAAAAATATAACTTTTAACATAGGTACTAGTTTTTGTTTTTTGTTTTTTTGAGACAGAGTCTTGCTCTGTTGCCCAGGCTGGAGTGCAGCGGCACGATCTCAGCTCACTGCAACATTTGCCTCCCAGGTTCAAGCGATTCTCCTGCCTCAGCTGCCTGAGTAGCTGGGATTACAGCTGCCCACTACCATGCCCAACTAATTTTTGTATTTTTAGTAGAGATGGGATTTTACCATGTCGGCCAGGCTGGTCTCAAACTCCTGACCTCAGGTGATCCGCCCGCCTCAGCCTCTCAAAGTGCTGGGGTTACAGGCGTGAGCCACCGCTCCCAGCTCATAGGTACTAGATTTTTTAAAAGGCATAAAAGGGTTGCTAGTGGAAAGAAAGTCTCCATTCCACCCATCCCTTACAGGTCAGTTTCCTTTCCCATGGCCAACCCTGTGTGATTTCTGACTTAGACTTCTAGGGATATTTTATACACATACAAGCAAGTCATGTAAATTGTTACCCCCTTCATTATACTATTATACTAATAGCAGCATACCACAGGCATTGTTCTGCACTGCGAGCTTTTTATTACTCCATATTGACATGACTCCAAGTAACATCTTCCCCTAATTATCACAATTTTTGATTTTCTGAGTTTCTACTGTTTCATTGTTCAACATTGAGAAATATAAAAAAGTTGGTGGTGTGGCTCATGCCTGTAATCCCAGCACTTTGTGAGGCTGAGGCAGGAGGATCATTTGAGGCAAGGAGTTTGAGACAAGCCTGGGAAACATAGCCAGATCCCGTCTCTACCAAAAACATTAAAAAATTAGCTGGGCAAGGTGGCTTGTGTCTGTAGTCCTAGCTACTCAGGAGGCTGAGGCGGGCGGACTGCTTGAGCCCAGGAGTTCGAAGCTGCTGTGAGCTATGACTGTGCCGCTGCACCCCAGCCTGGGTGACAGGGAGTTCCTGTCTCTTAAAAAATTTATATATATATATATATACACACATGCACACACTCATATATATACATGAGTTAATATATACATATACACACACATGTAAGAGTTAAGAGAATAGGCCAGGCGTGGTGGCTCATGCCTGTAATCCCAGCACTTTGGGAGGCCGAGGTGGGCGGATCACGAGGTCAGGAGATCGAGACCATCCTGGTTAACATGGTGAAACCCCGTCTCTACTAAAAATACAAAAAAATTAGCCGAGCGTGGTGGTGGGTGGCTGTAGTCCCAGCTACTTGGGAGGCTGAGGCAGGAGAATGGCGTGAACCCGGGAGGTGGAGCTTGCAGTGAGCCGAGATCGTGCCACTGCACTCCAGCCTGGGCGACAGAGCGAGACTACATCTTAAAAAAATATATAAATATTTAAAAAATTTTTAAAAATAGACTTAAGACAATAAAGGCACTTGTAATTCCACCAAGAAATGACTGTTAAATCTATGCTGTTCAAGTGTGTTCTTTCCTGTCTTCCCCTTATAAATAAGAATTTGTGTACTGCGTTTAATTTTCAAAGTAAAATTGGCACCAAAGTGTAGAAATAATTTTATAATCTGGCTTTTTTCCCCCATTTACTATACATACATTCCCCCCTCCCCAACCATTATATTGTGAGTATAAGTAGGGTTTTCTTTCTTTCTTTTTTTTTTTTTGAGACGGAGTTTCACTCTTGTTGCCCAGGCTGGAGTGCAGTGGCACGATCTCAGCTTACCACAACTTCCGCCTCCCGGGTTCAAGTGATTCTCCTGTCTCAGCCTCCTGAGCAGCTGGGATTACAGGCATGTGCCACCACGCCCGGCTAATTTTGTATTTTTAGTAGAGATGGGGTTTCTCCATGTTGGTCAGCCTGGTCTCAAACTCCCGACCTCAGGTGATCCACCTGCCTTGACCTCCCGAAGTGCTGAGATTACAGGCGTGAGCCACCATGCCCCGCCATATGCAGGGTTTTCTTAATGTTCTGCCAGCGCGCAGGACCAACATGAACCTGCCTTTTCTGTGTCTGCTCCAGACTGCTGAGAACAGCTTGGTCTAACCTCTGTGACCAGAGCATCCCCAAGATGGAAAACTTGGTATCTGTAAGACACCAAGAAAACCGAAATTGTGAAGCATTAAGCTTGTTCATACAAGACTTTCCTAGATTTCCAAGATGAAATAGCCAGGGCCACACAGCCTGCAGATGACCAGCCCCCTGTGCCGCCTCAGCTTTCAAGGGGCAATAAGAGCTACAAAATGTCCTTTCCACAACAGCCTGAAAGGCGGCTGCTTCCACTGAACACATCTTAGAACCATGACTTGTCTGCCATATTCCTCCAGGATTCTCCAGGAAGCTGTTTGCGGTCTAGGTATTCCCATTGATCTTGAAGCTGCTGCTCTAGACCATCCTTGTCTGGGGGGAGTCATCATAATATTTTCATCCATCACCTTCTCAAGGCACAAATCATACTTCCCAACAATGGGGTTTCTCACTGGAAAAGAGTAAATTACATAACTTATCTGTCCATTACTCATCTTCTGTCCTTTTTCAAAGGCTAGAAAACTGGTCACAATTCAGCAAAGAATTCCATAAAGAATATGAATGACAATATTTCAAGTGGATAACTGTGAGAGATAAGCCAGTGATTGTTTAATCTGTCTCCTAATATGCATTCTCTTCTAGCAGATCGAGATAGAGAAAAGTGATAATACAAACAATACCAACATCAGTTGAGGGCTTCCTGATACTGGGGTCCATGCTAAGTTTTTTTTGGTATATTATAATCTTGCTTAATTCTTATTACAACCCTAAGAGTTTAGCATAATTATTATGCCCATTTCATAGAAAAGTGAAGAGGTAGGAATCAAACTCGGGTCTCTATGACTCTAGAGCAATAACGCTTTACTATTGGACAAAGAAAAAGAAATGCTACAACAATTGCAAATGTGGAAATTTCATGGTATTATTGGTATAATTGCTTAATGAGATAACATGTGAATATCATGTGTCATAGCTATTCTATCATCAAATGGAGTGGGAAAGAAAACACAAGCCCAGTATAATGTACTATTTTATTTAACTGATGCCTGCTGTCCCTGGAGATCCACAGTAAACTAAGATGATGAATAAGACAGCAAGTATTTTTGGGAATCAGAGAAAGTGGAAGTATAAACTCTCAAGTTTGATTGCTTAGGTTTGAACCCCAGCTTTGACACTAACTGTGTGATCTTGGGCAACTTCTCTAAGCTTTAGTTTTCTTCTCTGTAAAATGGAGATGATAACAATCTACCTCAGAGGTTTGTTGTATTAAATTAACGCATCAACTTAAAGTACCTGGTGCTCAGTAAATTCTAGCTATTACATTTTACTCACAGAGTTAAAATGTGCCAACAACCTCTATCGATGACAGCAGCCCTCAGTTAAATAAACAATTAGTGAAGATCCAACGGACAATACATGAATTAGAAAACCACACTACTGATCAGAATAGTGAAAGTGTGCTATCACTATTCATTTTATCAGCATACTTGTAGTAGGATTTGCTAAGACCAGCACCCAGTCTTTTATCCTTTTCACATTCCCAAAGTTATCCTTGGCTACCTAAAAGAAGCAACACTGTGGTGCTCTGGAAGGCCCTCGGCACCCTAGATTAGCGAATGCCAGTGGGGGTGCCAACTCTTTCTCACCTAGAAGCCACTTTAGCCATGAGAGAAAGTTGGGGAAGGCTTCTGTGACATTGCTACAAGCTCTAATACCTGATTTTCCTACCAGCTGGAGAGAAGGCTGCACTCAGTGAATAACCTGGCATAACAGAAACAGACTTGAGTCTGAATCCACTTATTAAGTGGTGAAATGAGAAAAATTCCTTAGCCTCTCTCTAAACCTGTTTCCCCCTTTGGTGGAGATAACCATACAGTGCAGGATTGAGGATTAAATGAGATAATGTAATTAAAACATGTAGTACAAAGCCTACATGGTAGGCACTTGATAAACTGTAGTTATTATTATTATTAGCTTTATAGATCAGACTAATGGCTCCAAGGAGGATTTTCACCGAGCCACTTCCTGACTTTCACTATTTAAGATATATGAGATTATCTTTCTGCTATGTACATGTTACTAACATGTCACCAACATGAACAGTGTTGTCCATTGTGAGCAACAGAAATGCAGAATCTATTTTTGGCCAAGGATGGTGAAGGACAAAAGGATGAACAAGGTATGTACAGTCCCTGCTTTCCCAGAGCTTACATCTTGTAGGGGAGACAGATGCATAATCAATAATGCTTACAAGACAGGCTAAGCATGATCCTAAAGTGCTACTGGAGTTTGGTAAGGGAAGAAGTCATTTTGATGAAAGGAAACATCCTTTATCAGTGTGCCCAGATGGAGAAGGGTGCCTGGAGAGCTAAGGCGGTCACTGGGAGAGTATATGCCTTCTGCCGGGTACCCAAGTTGGGGAAGATGGGGACGGAAAGAGGGCCTGCTTGCCAAGTGACAGGGCTAGGTGTTCTATGGACAATTGTGGGAGTAGATGACTGGATGACTCATACAGCTGGCTCCTGAGTCCCCTAGATGATGACAGATCGCAGCTCCTACACGTACGGTCCTAAGGAAGCCATTCTCTCCAGAAGCAGGTTGGAGGAGTGAACTGAGAGGTCATTATTTGGGCAGATGTGGCAAGACAAATCAGAGGCCTCTGACTCAGTGGCAAATGGCTATTGCCACAACCAGAGGGTTATGGAGGATGCCATGTGGAATCGAAGGTGTTTTGCCAGTATAAAATCATACCCTCATTTTTTATAGGAGGAGGAAACACAGACCACTGTCTTTGATTCTCTTCTATCCAGTTAGTGTTCTTGAGGTGCATCTTACAGTGACTCCTGATAAGAGAGTGGTGGGGTCGGGGGCGGGGAAGGGCAGAGACATCACTGGAGATAAATTTTTCCATAGTGAAACTGCCTCCAGATAGGAAAATTAGTTCACAGGAAACATGGGGCCATCTTCACAGCGTTTCAGTAGCACTTGGCCTTTGCTTATTCATCTTTGCTAGTCCTCAGGTAGGTTCTGGTGTGAAATACTAACTCATTCCTGCAGCCACTCTTACATGGCTGTCTTGTTATCACACAGGGTTGCTTTCATTGTAAAAGCCAGATCAGGGCCCGTCCCTGTCTCTGCAGTGCGCCTCTCCCACAATGACTAGGGCCACTCGACCAGCTTACCTGGCTTTGGTGTCCAGGACTAGTCCTAATGAGGCCAGCAGAACTGAGGTAGCTCTGGCTCCTGGCTCTGGGACTCACTCAGCACCAAGCCAAGCCTGTCCCCAGGCCAGTCGTGACCTTGTCTTGGCTCTGAGCACTGCCTGGCTCCTGGGATTCTGAGCAGTATTGTGCACCTCAGTTCTGATAACAGGATTCCCATCTGTCATTTTCCTTCTATCCGAGTTCTTGTCTCGAAGAACTGCTAACTATACCCAGGCCCCTTAAGCCTGAAGTCCTGCCATGATCTTGCCATTACCCCACAGGAAGTAGCGGAAGCGCTGCTCTTAGAGCTTAGCCTGCGGCTGGCACTCTTACACATGCTACTGGGCCTCTGCCGCCCTGCTTTCTTACTCCGGAATCCTGACTGGGACTCCCTCTTCCCTGATGCAGACCATTTACCAGACTACGCTTTTGGCTGATGGCTGTGTTCTCCAGGCTCCATGTTTCACTGGCTGGGCTGGGCTTCCTACTAGCTCTCCAGCTCAAGCTCTTCCCCCAGTGCCTGATTTTGCTCAGTGAGTGGGTAGAATTCCCGAGCTAGCCCCATCCAGCCTGCCCTGTTCCTCTGCAGTTAATTGAGCCATGCTCAGCTTGGCTTTGGCAAGTACATGTGCATATACCCTTGCTCAATATTAATTTAAAGGTCAAAATGGAGACACACGACCATACTTACATACCAAAACATTTCATAGTATGTTCTAAAGTAAAACACTATTTTAAAAATAATTTAAAAACAAAACATCTCAATTATCACAGAGTATATTTTAAACTAAATAATTTACAAGGCTTAAGATACCCAAACGTCTGGGTGCAGTGAGTCTTACCCCCTCCCTGCGATGTGGACCAGTAGATAATATTCGGGATACAGTCTTGGTTGTCCTGATAGCCTCAAATGACCTTTATTTCAGTTGAAACAATTGAAGCCAACATTTCCAAAACAGAAATCAGGTAGGAAGAAATGTTGAACTTTAACTCCTTAGTCCAGCAAACACCTTTGGAAGAGATTGCCTGTGCATGCCAACAAGCTGGCTGTATCTACATGTTCTCTCATAAAACTAGGAGCTCATCTACTCTGAAGTCAAAGTCTAGCAAGCCAGTTGCCACTGAATCCAACCTCTACAGCATTACTCAACAGGAAAGGGGTGAGTTATAGCACGCAACAACTACTTCCTCCCTAGCTCCTGCTTGGTGAAAATCTTCAGAAGCTATTGCTTTTGGAAAAAAAAACCATTAGTTTAGATCTTGACTGTCTATGAAAGAAAATAGTAAAGGAAGGACAGAACACAACCGGAAAACCATTGAGAAGAGTCTAGCAGCACTGTAGCTCCAGGTCCAGGCTGGGGACTGTCACTATATTTGTTCTATAAACCCAGGAAAGATAAGTCAGGAGTACCAGAAGGAAATCCAAAAGAGCCTGCCTTTTTTTTTTTTTTTTTTTTTTTGAGATGGAGTCTCGCTCTGTTGCCAGGCTGGAGTGCAGTGGCACAGTCTCGGCTCACTGCAACCTCTGCCTCCTGGGTTCAAGCAATTCTTATGCCTCAGCCTCCCGAGTAGCTGGGACTATACGCATGCACCACCATGCCTAGCTAATTTTTGTATTTTTAGAAGAGAGGAGGTTTCACCACGGTGGCCAGGATGGTCTCAATCCCCTGACCTCGTGATCCGCCCGCCTCGGCCTCTCAGTGTGCTGGGATTACTTGGACCTGGCTGAGTCTGCCTCTTAAGGCCTGCATTTTGCTGGGTGCAGTGGCTCACGCCTGTAATTCCAGCACTTTGGGGGGCCGAGGCAGGTGGATCACCTGTCGGGAGTTCGAGACCAGCCTGGCCAATATGGTGAAAACTCGTCTCTACTAAAAATACAAAACATTAACTGGGCGTGGGGGTGGGCATCTGTAATCCCAGCTACTTGGGAGACTGAGGCGGGAGAATCGCTTGAACCCGGGAAGCGGAGGATGCAGTGAGCCGAGATCATGCCACTGCACTTCAGCCTGGGCGCGACGGTGAGACTCTGTCTCAAAGAAAAAAATAATAAAGCCTGCATTTTATAACTGTACTACTTCCTCATTTCCATCCCCATCTACTAGGATATGTTATATTGCTTTGGGATATCCAAGTTTTTCTAAAAAATTTCAAGTCTAAATATCAATCTGAAGGGACATTGTTTGGTCTAAGAAGTCCAAATAACACTCTGCAACGATCTTTCTATAGGGCTCACATATTTATCAGCTTTTTAAGTGCAAGTCTAATATAGACAATGAGGAAAATCTTGTCTATAAGTCCTTCTATCTGGTGCTGCAAGTTTGTACTACATATTGATTCTGCCATTTCATAAACACTTTCAAAAAAATCCTAGAGTTTCTTAGAAATTTAATATTCTTCAATACACATTCAAATTAGATGAATACAGTCAATGCTATTAAAGCATGTTGGTTAGCAAGAAACAAGTATTTTGCCTAGTGACAGCAGTCATATAGCACTGGAGAGGTTTTCTTACCATCAGAAGCAAGGTCAGGACTGGCTCTGGAGAATGACAAAACTGTTTGTGTAAAAACAAAATCTAGAAACAAAAAGGCAAGTTAATAACTTTCAAAGGCTGGGCATGGTGGCTCACACCTGTAATCCCAGCATTTTGGGAGGCCAAGGCAGGTGGATTGCCTGAGGTCAGGAGTTCAAGACCAGCCTGGACAACATGGTGAAACCCCATCTCTACTAAAAATACAAAAATTAGCCAGGTGTGGTGGTGGGCACCTGTAATCCCAGCTACTTGGGAGGCTGAGGCGGGAGAATCGCTTGAACCCCGAAGGCGGAGGTTGCAGTGAGTCGAGATTGTACCACTGCGTTCCAGCCCGGGCACAGAGTGAGACTCCATCTCAGAAAACAAACAAACAAAACAACAACAAGAAAAACCCCTTCACCATAGCTTCAGTGCAAAGACTTACCCAACCAGAAATTATACAGGCCTTAAAAATAATTGTGGGCCAGGCCTACTTTGGGAGGGTGAAAATTGTGTGTCATGGCAGCTCTGAGTCCGTGGAGTCGACATCACGAACAAGAATCTCCTTCCCGAGTTGAAAAAATTTATAGACAAGAATTATTGTTGGATTTAACTGGTGGCAGACATGTCCAAGGAATATTGCAGGGATTTGATCCCTTTATGAATCTTTTGATTGATGGATGTGTGGAGATGGCAACTAGTGGGTAACAAAATGATATTCCTCATGGTGATATGAGGAAATTATATCATGTTAGAAGCCTTGGGATGAGTATAAATCAAGGCTGTTTTGCAGATAAATCCACAACCTCTCCCCAAAGGGCCTATTTTACCATGATGTAAAAATTGGGTCATGTGTATTTTTATATTAAACTTTTTGTTAAATAAAAAAGAATTGTGGACTGGATATATATCCATCTATTTTACTGCTGGATAAAAAAAACTTTTTTTTTTTTTTTTTGCTACAGAAGGAGTATCAAAATGTGCCCGTTTGTCACTTTAAGTGTAAATGGCATTTAAATTAGAGGTTCCAACAGTAAAGATATTAGCAACTTGAGACAATACTATAAAGACTTACGGAGCATCTAAAAACTTAAAATTTTAGGAATTATTGAGAAATATTAATTAGGCTTGGTCTTGTAATGTGTTTCTCTAAACTGTTCCTGTAATAAAGTTTTAAACATCACAATTTGCAGTAAACTTTAGAAAATGTATCTATTTTATCTATTCCTAGGTTATTCCCTGATGGGTTTCCAAGGAAAACTGTGGTATGAAAAGCATGAAATACAGACTTGAAGACCTTTTCTTGCATCCGGGCTTAGCCCCCTCCATGAAATGTATGACATTAGGTAAGCACCAGCTCTCAGAAGGATAATTCTTAGAAAGTCAGAACAAGATAACCAGACTGTAAGGAACAAATAATCTGGTATCTATAAACTTTCCTCAACCTTAGACTGCACCTAGCAATGCATAATCAAAAGAGTTCTAAATCAAGCCCAGATACTTAAAGGAGTTCCCTCAATGAACTAAAACTAAATTTGGATCCAGTATTGCCCCCTAATGGTCAGCTCTTAGAAATGAAACCCCTTTGAAAGTAAGAGTATGCAAATTCAGGGTTTTTTTCTATCACGTTTCCCCAAAAGGCTTGTACATTAGATTTTTCTCCAAGACAGACCATCTTTAATTACATTCATTTAAATAAAATTGTAAATACAGGATATTTCTGATCTTTAAATTGACTTCTGTAACTAGATTAAGCTACCTTTTCTGGTTTTAAAACCATTTGCCTTAGAATGTCTCTCCTGTTTCCAATAATGGAAATCAAGAAAAGAAAAAGGGCTTCTTCTCAAGTCTCTGCTGCACCTTAAGCAAATGTATGATACCTTGTCTTCCAGGTGTCATGGTGAAAATTAAAGAGCTGGTTCTTCATCCTAAAGGATGCTCTCACCACCACAGGTCATTCCTGCTTCTCAGGTATCCACTAATTTCTTCACTCTTGAGGTGATTTGTTAGGGAAAAAAGTCTTCCAAAGCAAAAGTCAATGTTTGATCCCAAATCTACTTATATCGAAATACAAGTTCACCATGGCTTGACTTACAGTCCAAACTAAAGATAACTGCCTCTTCCTCTACAAAGATGTACTGCAGCCACACAGGGTCTGGCACACAGATGGCATAATTACAGAAGTCTGAATCTCTGTGGGTGGAATCCTATCACCTACTTTTCATCTTCTACAAGCCTTAGTTTCATTACCTACAAAATGGGGATATTATCATCTACTTTGTTGGGATACTGGGAAGGCCAAATGAAGTCATATGAAAAGCATTTAGCCTAACGTTTGGTACACAGAAGGCATCAACAAAAAATATTATCAGTTAACTCCTTGGTAAAAAAAAAAATGTCAATTATTGAAGGAGGCATTATCTTGCCACTCACAGGTATGAAAACTCTGAGGTGTCACATCCTATCACAGCCTCTGAGAGCACACAACAACTTTCTATGTGTTCTCCACTGTGGGTGATATCTGTAATGGGACCTGCTAAGGAAACAAAGTCGAGAACAATCTGAGGCAAAGAAGCAACAGAGGAAATGCCTTCTCTTTCAAGTTCTGGATATTTCACAACAAACATGGTGCCTACAGACTAAATAGGGAAGTTGAGTGCGAGGACTGGAAACATTGGATTGTTAGATCTATTACTCCCTCTAGTGGCCACAAACAAGACTGCTTTTTTTCAAAATCCCATTTTGGCCAAGATTGCAACTTGGATATGTGTATGTACCACACTTGAGTTTGAAAAAAAATAACCAGTTTGTATTTTCTGCCTACGTGGGGGAAAAAAGGGGCCTGATGTTAAGAGAAGCCAATGGTGTCACAAATTTTATCAGTTTGGTTCTTTTTATTTCCTGCTGAATGAAAATACTAATCAATGGAAGAAAAGGTACATGCTAACTTTTGTGCTATATTGACTCTCAAGTGAGAACTGAAGATAATCGTCTTTGTTGCTTTATGAAAAGGAATTTTGAAATGAGCATCTTTCTAAAATAGCAAGTTTTTACCACAGGGTTATTTACAAGCCAAGGTAATAATTAAATATGCCCAAGACTATGACTATTTTTCTCTGACCAAACCCTTCATTTTTATAATGGGTAATTACAGTAAAAACTTCAATTAACCACAGCCCTCAATTAACATGTTATCCTCCTCTTGTACTGTATTTTCAGAACAAAGTAGAAAAATAATCACAAGAAATTATTCATATGACAGATTTAGTTTGAAAATCTTCTAGATGGGTTATCTAAGGAAGAAAACAGAAAAATCACATTCACACTATAATATATAAAAAACACCTATATATAAATGATATATATAACTATATATCTATATCTATCTATATATACATATATATACACAACTAGATAACAGCTGGAAGGGAATATAATTTTTAAAAATGTAAATATGGGCCAGGCGTGGTGGCTCACGTCTATAATCCTAATGATTTGAAAGGCTGAGGCAAGATTATCACTTGAATCCAGGACAACACGGTGAGTTCCTGTCTAAACAAAAAACAAATAGCTGGGTGTGGTGGTACATGCCTGTAGTCCAAGCTACTTGGGAGGCTAAGGAAGGAAGACCACTTGAGCCCAGGAGTTTGAGGTTGCAGTGAGCTATGATCACACCACTGCACTCCAGCCTGGGCAACCATCTCAAAAAGGAAAGAAGGCTGGGCGCGGTGGCTTACTGCCTGTAATCCCAGCACTTTGGGAGGCCGAGGCGGGTGGATTGTTTGAAGTCAGGAGTTCAGGACCAGCCTGACCAACATGACAAAACTCTGTCTCTACTAAAAATACAAAAATTAGCTGGGCATGCTGGCACACACCTGCAATCCCAGCTACTCGACAGGCTGAGGCAGGAGAATTGCTTGAACCTGGGAGGCAGAGGAGGTTGCAGTGAACCAAGTTTGTGCCACTGCACACCAGACTGGACAAGAGTGAGACTGTCTCCAAAAAAAAAAAAAAAAGTGAATGTGGTGAAATTGTAAACTATTTTTTACTCTTTCTGCTGTTTTTCTGTTACATCGTTATTTGTACAACAAATACATTAAAAATCAAAGACAGAGGTACATATCTTGCAACATGTATTCTACATTAATACAGGCCACCATACCCTATTATCAAGACCAAAAATCGGTCTTTTAGGGAATATCTCCTCCAACATACGCTGAAACAAGACAGGTTTTGTATATATATAATTTTCAACTAATTTGAAAATATATTTACCACGATATTCTTTATTCAGAAGCATCAATAACTTAACCTGTGAATGGAAACCTCATGATACAAGTCTGTATATTTAAAATACTGTTTATTTGTGATTTAACATTAATTAGCATTACATCTAAGAGCAATATCAGATAACATTTATACATTTTTCCACAGGACACAGAGGTTCACTGGCTCATTCTTTATGCCAAAGCAAGTAAATAGAGGCATTAGCAAAAGGTGCAATAGTTCACTGTTGTGTTTAAAAAATATTTATGCACATTGCATTCATTTAGATATATATATTTTCAAAAAGTTATGGAAAAGCATAGTTCACAGGTTACTGTCTCTACATACATCGTAATACAACATAAATGATGTAGAACATTAAAAAAATCTTCCAATAGAGAGTTAAGCAACTGAAAGTTTCCACCAAGAGATTAAAACACTGATTCCAGTAGTTATTGAGATCTAGAATGACATTTCCAGGCTCTGGCTCAACTCTGCATTATCATATGCACGCAGTCAAACAGAGCCAGCTCCAAAACACACTGTAATCAATGTAATTTTTTGCATGCCAACTCACCCTCAAGAAACACTTTGAATTATTTTTACCCACTGATCATTCTGGATCATTGATTTTGCATCGAACTGACATCACTTGGGTGAAAGGGGAAAAGCCTATATTAAGCCTAGGTTTAAATTTGTATTTACATTAAAAAGAAAGTTAACTGAAAAGATTTTTTAAAATCTGTAAAAATCAAGAAGTGGTACTTTTCTTATTTGTGGGATTAGACCTGCTGACTTCTTCTAGTGCTGCCCTCTAAAAATACACAAGGTTAGAAAGATTTGATCCTTTTAAAACTCAAATATCAACCAAGAAAGACATTGCTTTTGGCAGAGAAACAGAATTTTAGAAATTTGGGACATGTTTCCAACAAATCACACTTTGTATCCTATCGTGAATATGAGTCACTATCAAACTAGAATTCTTCTTTTCACATCCCATCTTTTGTTCCCTTAATTTTTCACTTTCCCCTTCATTCTTTTTCATTTGGCTACCTTATGAGACTTTTCTTTACTCATTAGCAATACTAAGAGAAAAATACAGTGTAAGATTCAAATATGAATCTAGATGTACCTTTATATGCTCTAATCCTGTTTTGACACCAGGTCCCTGGATTCTTGAGTTATATTTAAGTATACTCAGTACCAAGCAGCCTTAAGTATGCTCTACTGTGAAAAGACTGGCTAATATGCTTAGGACACTTTTATACTGAATGGTATACAAACATCAACATACAAAAATTGTGGTTTTTTTGCCAGAGTAAACTAAATAACCCATGTTATGTGTACAAAATCCCCTTTGTTGAAAAATAAGGGGCTTTCTAAACTAATAAAAAAGGAAGTTTTCAAAAATTATAGTTTATTAAAACAACTTTTTTGGCAAACAAAGTTACTTCAGGTGAGGAAATTTTATACTGTGAATAAAATTCCAAATGAATCTTTTCTTAAAACTTTTTAAAAAATTATGTGCCAGTGTATACTAATGCTATAGATTCTTGTCTTAGAAGCTTTTAAAGCATTCTGTTAATGCCCATTGAAACAATGGGACTCCAAAAATACAGTCAATAATTACGATAAAAAATTATAATCTGATTAACCAAGTGAAGCAAGTATTGAGAAATAAAAATTCTCACTTGCTCACTGGCAATTTCTTTCTAACAGATATTATGGAGAAGGCCTGAAGTAATTCAGACAGATATCTGTTTACGGTGAATTATAATAATACTTCATGAGGGCAGAGCTAATTAAAACTAGTAATTGCTTAAAATTCAAAGCCATTTTTGGACATATAAAATGAGAGATGAATCTGAAAGTTTTTATTTTGTAAAACTTCTTTCCAGTTCTTAAAGTCCAGTTTGCTATATCCCCCAATCTGATCTACCATTGCATATTAATGATCAACTTAAATGTGGTATTTAAATGTGCAATGTCACATTGTTATAATAATAATTATAAAAAGACTTTATTTAGGCCTCAACTTTCTCCTTTTTTTTGTTCTTTTTCAGAAAAGAAGGAGTGCGGAATTTCTTCTTTTTCTTGGTCGGCGATTTTGAAGGGGAGCCTTCAGGTGACAGGACTTCTTCGATTTTCTCTGGAGACTTAATAGTAATCTCGACGTTTTCTATGGTTGTACTTGTGGTTAACCTACTTACTCGCTTAGCAAGCTCATCTTCAACATCATGCATATCATCCTTGCCATTTACTACCATAACAGGCACTTCCATGGAGATGAAGCTCTTGGAAAACAGCTCATGGTTTTCTACGAAAGGGGAGGGTTTTTTGGGGGTTATTTTACATACTTAACATTTTTGCTTTACTTTACAAAACTGAAATGTTTTAGCAATGTAATAAGGCATTACTTTAATTCCAATGAAGACAGATCATTATTTTAATAAACTGTAATTTATTAGCAAGAAGCTAATTTTCTTTAATCATATAAAGGGGAAACGAACAAAGTTGTTAAAGCAAAGAGCAAAAGCTAGATAATCCCAGTTAGATGAAATGACAGTTTCATTGTAAATCAAATCAGCATAAATGAGGAAGAGAACATATTTTTCTTTAGTTTTGGGATCATTTGGCAATCAATACTGAAAAATATTTCATGCTGTTGATTGGGAGATGTTTATTTTAATTCCACAAATTCTTAAGAACTATGAGTTGCCAAAATTCAGATTAAGGTAAATCAATATAAATGTTGAACAAAAGTAGTGCCCCATTTTTAATGATATAAAATATGCAATTATTGGGAGATTTAAGTAAAATACGGAAAACTTACTGTGATGAGGTGTTCAACATCCTCACATGAAAACAAAACACAGAGGCACAGACTCAAGACTAACTCAGTGAATGCTATGAGGGAAATTACATTGAGTACCTTCTAATTTTTCAGGGACATTTTGCGGTGACTGAGTTTGAGACTGAATTTGTGAAACAGATGAAGCATCATCTGAGAGTAATTCCTGCTCAGCATCTGTTGGATAAGAGTTTAGTTAAAAGCCATGCAAAACAAAAACAAAGCAGCATATGGTTTTAGGGAGGTTAGTGCATATATCAAATGCCCGCATACACAGAGATGATAAATTCTTCAGCAGTGAGCTGAGCATGCTAACAGCTATCCCATATATCCATAATTATATATTAAGAGGAGGTTAATGTGTTAACATTTCTGGCTGCTAATAGTTATTTTATATACAAGTTACAAAAGATGCACAGCTACTGGCAGCCCAGGCAAATGGTATGTTGCATGTAGCTTTTGCTAGCATTAGAAAACCAAAGCATACTGTGCAGCCAGATGAAAAGAATTATAAAGTCTCACCAATGATGCTACATTAATGAGGCAGAATGCTTCATGGAATTTTTGAACAATATTTAATTTGTGATTCTTGTCAGAGCAATGTTACTGAGCTAATTCATAAGTCATAATAAACGTGGAAGAAACTACTTAGAAAGTTATATAAAAAAGGTGATGGTTCTAGAGTGCAACATTTGTTACCTGGCATCTTTAGGCTTTCAAAAAACAAAAGATTAAAGAGGGACATTTTACAAAATATGAAAAACAGAGAAAAGTTCCCAACTTTATGTTAGAGTAAACAAATTCAGTAACACCACTTAGAAAATTTAGTTTAATTACATTAATGAGTCATGATGACTCCCTTTTGTGACAAAGGCACAAAAAACTGTTCCTCGGATGATCAAGATGTCATTAGTTCTTCCTACATGATATCTAACATGGACAAAAATTCATTAACTATTGGCTTGTTTTGCTTTGCATAAAAATTTCAACTGTGTGTTGTGGATGCTCTAAAGCAGAGGCTCTTAACCCTCTTTTTGGGTGACAGGCTTCTTGTTCCTGACCCTGAACCCTCCCCTCCCTAAATGTGTATCTTAAACAATTAAGCATATATTTTTCAGGTGGCTCATGGACTGCCTGAAGTTAATCCAAAGACTCAAGATAGAGAACTCCTACTAGGAAGAATCTCTTATTCCAGAGAAAAAGGGAGCTAGTAGTCAATTGTTTAAGATGTTTTCATTAACAAGTCTTAAATATAATCCTAACAATCTACTCACTAAGGGTTCCGAAGCTAGAAAACTCAACCTACTAGAGTGTCCGTGTGCTTAAGGAAAGTCACATGAAAATTTTAGCAGTTAGTTTTAAATTTTGAAGTGACAATGTTAGCACCTCGAGATAACCAGAAATAGAGATTTTACAAAGCATCAAAACTACATACATATCACTCTATAATTATTTAAAATTAAGAGAGTTAAAAAGCCACATACTTATGAAATGTATAAATCCATTAATTTATCTACATCTACTTTGGCTAGTAATTCTTTACTCATTTGGGAATCTCACTTTCTAGAAGATTTTATTATAAAATAGTAGCATTCAGATTGTTTTCTTTTTCTTTTTTTTTGAGACAGGGTCTCTCTCTGCTGCCTAGGCTGGAATGCAGTGGTGCGATCTCAGCTCACTGCAACCTCTGCCTTCCAGGTTCAAGTGATTCTCCTGCCTCAGCCTCCTGAGTAGCTAGGACTACAGGCATGCACTACTATGCCCGGCTAATTTTTTGTATTTTTTAATAGAGATGGAGTTTCACCATGTTGGCCAGGCTGGTCTCAAACTCCTGACCTCAAGCAATCTGCCTGCCTTGGTCTCCCAAAGTGCTGGGATTACAGGCGCGAGCCACGGCGCCCAGCCACACTGAATATTATAAAGATTAACTAACCTTCTAAGCCTTGTTGTTTACGTTCGATTGTCTTCTTATACTCTTCAAGTTCTCCTTCTGTAAGATGACTAAATGGGTTAGGAGGAGCCGGTGGGCCATGATCATCATCTTCAAACTGCATAGTCTTACAGAGAAAAAACAAAAATAGATTCATTACCAAGAGTTTTATTTATATATCTATCCATCCATCCATCTATATACACACAAATTCACATATGATGTTTGTGAAGCCTTATTTCACAACAATCCTAAGAAATGCAAGGTAACATGCTTTGTTTAAAATGTTCTTGTAAGATTAATGCTCTTGGCCGGGCGCGGTGGCTCACGCCTGTAATCCCAGCACTTTGGGAGGCCAACACGGGCGGATCACGAGGTCAGGAGATCAAGACCATCCTGGCTAACACGGTGAAACCCCGTCTCTACTAAAAATACAAAACTTAGCCGGGCGCGGTGGCGGGCGCCTGTAGTCCCAGCTACACGGGAGGCTGAGGCAGGAGAATGGCGTGAACCCGGGAGGCGGAGCTTGCAGTGAGCTGAGATCTGGCCACTGCACCCCAGCCTGGGCGACTGAGCGAGACTCCGTCTCAAAAAAAAAAAAAAAAAGATTAATGTTCTTAAACTACTGATCCAATTGACTAAAATTGCCAGTGATATTTCCTCAATAAGCCTGTATAAGTAAATTTTATAATAATTTTTAAAAACCATTATGCCAAGTTTTAATAAGCTTCACATAAAAAAAAAAACTTGAAAAAAAAAAAAAGAATTGCTCCATTTCAAAGACCTTTGTAAAAAAGGCTTACAGAAATGAAACTGTACCAAAAGTAGTTCTTTAAATTTGTTACGAAAATAAGCTTGTAACTGTTTTATCCAGGAAAGGAAATAATGAGAATTTCAGTTGCACTTGGCATATGGAACCCATATATTTATTTTTCATCCCTCCCAAAACCCCACTAAAATGATAGTAAAGGAATAGAAAAAAGAAAAAAAAAAAAAAAAAGGATGCAAATGAGAAGCATGCTTATTTGCCCTGAAGAGGTCTGGTAAGGCCCAGAAACTAGAGGCAATAGGTACCATAGAAGGTGGTGGTAAGGAAAAGGTGAAAAGAGAGAAACAAGTTAAAAGTCTGAATAAGAAACAGATTCCCAGGTTCCCTTCCCTATTCCACAGAGCAAAACATTTCCCTCTCTCTCATCTCTGCAGAAGATCAGAGGCTTAAGAAAGAAAAACTAACTAGGGGACACAAAATACAGTTGCAGGCTCCTAGAATGACGGTTGGAAACTGGCAGGAGACTGGAGTTCTTTTCCAGATAAACGAAATAGTCCCAGATAAAAGAATTACAGAGAATAATGTTTGGGGATTCCCCAGAGAAACAACCTGGTCCACATCCAATCACCCTACAATGAAGCTCACCAATCCCCGAGCTCTGTATATATCCAGAGCTTCTGATAGGCTTTAATGTCTCATTTTTCCATATAAACAGACATAGCCAACTCAGAATAGACAAAGAAAAGAAAGGCAAATAAAGAAAATTTAAAATTGATACCCTTGGAGCAATAAGAGAAAGTGTAAAGATTAGGATGTTGTTAAAAAGGAACATTCACAGAATACAAACTCCTAAAAATAAAAAAAGTTGGCTGGGCGAGGTGGCTCATGCCTGTAATCCCAGCACTTTGGGAGGCCGAGGCGGGTGGATCACTAGGTCAGGATATCAAAACCATCCTGGCTAACACAGTGAAACCCTGTCTCTACTGAAAATAAAAAAAACATTAGCTGGGTGTGGTGACAGGTGCCTGTAGTCCCAGCTACTCGGGAGGCTGAGGCAGGAGAGTGGCGTGAACCCAGGAGGCGGAGCTTGCAGTGAGCCAAGACTGCACCACTGCGCTCCAGCCTGGGCGACAGTGCGAGACTCCATCTCAAAAAAATAAATAAATTTAAATAAATAAGATAAAATAAATTTAAAAAGTTAACATCAAAATAAAAAATTAAAAGGGTTAGAAAACATCAGGAAGGTCTCCCAGAAAGTAGGATACAAAGATAAAGGTACAGCAAGTAGGAGTGAAAAGAAAAAAATCAGAAGCTCAAAGAGGCCCAACATTCAAACTAACATAATATACTGGCAGAAAAAGAAATGGGAAGAAAACACTCTTGAAGAAACACTTAATAAAAACATCCAGAACTGAAGGACATGACTCTGCAGACTGAAAAGGGTTACTAATTACTTAGAAAAAAGACTAAAAAGAGATCTATGAAGCACACAATCATAAAATTTCAGAACAGCAGGTATGCAGAAAAGGTCTAAAAGCAAAAACAAAACAAAACAAAACAAAAACACCTAAACAAAAGTTCAGAAATTCCAATGCCTTCCTACTTCAACAATAAAATAAGGGACAGAAGGCCGGGCGCGGTGGCTCAAGCCTGTAATCCCAGCACTTTGGGAGGCCGAGACGGGCGGATCACGAGGTCAGGAGATCGACACCATCCTGGCTAACATGGTGAAACCCCGTTTCTATTAAAAAATACAAAAAAGACTAGCCGGGCGAGGTGGCGGGCGCCTGTAGTCCCAGCTACTCGGGAGGCTGAGCCAGGAGAATGGCGGGAACCCGGGAGGTGGAGCTTGCAGTGAGCTGAGATCCGGCCACAGCACTCTAGCCTGGGTGACAGAGCGAGACTCCATCTCAAAAAAAAAAAATAAATAAATAAGGGACAGAATGATGCTTTTCATGTTTCAAGGGAAAATTATTTCTAAACTATTCTATATCCATTATATGCACATTTGAAGGTAGAATAAAGGCACTTCAGACTGTTACCGCCTATGTATCCATTTCTCAGAAAGCTGAGGGTGTGTTCTATGGTAAAGGAGGAAATCAAGAAAGCAGAAGACACAAGGTACAGGAAACTAAATATAATGTAGATCAGCAGCACAGGAATCTTCCAGATGAACCTGTGCAGCTGGCCTGAGAGCAACCAATTTAGATTTGGATCAGAATGAAGGGGGGCTGGAACATAGAGATTACCTGTTGCCTTTCACCACATGGAAAATAATACTAGGATGGATTTTATGTTATTTTTAATTTTTTTTTGAGACGGAGTCTCTCTCTGTCACCAGGCTGGAGTACAGTGGCGCAATCTTGGCTCGCTGCAACCTCCACCTCACAGGTTCGAGCGATTCTCCTGCCTCAGCCTCCTGAGTATCTGAGACTCCAGGTGCATGACACCAGCTCAGCTAATTTTTTTATTTTCAGTAAAGACAGGGTTTCACCATGTTGGCTAGGATGGTCTTGATCTCTTGACCTCGTGATCTGCCCGCCTCGGCCTCCCAAAGTGCTGGGATTACAGGCGTGAGCCACCACGCCCAGCTTGGACTTTATAATTCTGTTAAAAAGTTTGGGAAGAACTAAGCCAATGTACCCCAAATAATAAGCCAATGACAAAAAGGCAAGGTGAGGGTAGGGAGGGGTAACTTATATAAGAAAGGAAATACTACCTGGCTCAGTAGCAAACATGTAGTAATATAAATAATGAAAGCTGATCTAACATACACACACACGAAAAAAACCGATGTGTCCTTACTGGGAGAATGGGGAGAGGGAAAAAGGGAAGCATTGTATAAACAGGATAAATCCTCATCTTTCAAAAATATTTCATTAATTCTAAGATGAACTTTTTCCATCTGTGAAATTGGGAATCATCTTATGGCTTCCTACAATTACAACTGGCCATGTTTTTTCTCTTTTAGTGACATGTATAACAATGGTATTTCTTATAATGGGTAACACAGATTTGGTGAAAAATAGTCCAGGTCTAAAACTGATAGATCAAGAAAAAGCAGAAGATGCTCTTTAGAAACATCAAAGTAGGACCAGGAGCAGTGGTTTATACCTGTAATCCTGATACTCCAGGAGGTCAAGGCTGGAGGATCACCTGAAGCCAGGTGTTCACGACTATCCTGGGCAACAGAGTGAGACCTCATCTCAACTAACTTACTAGAAACATCAAAGTAAACATTAGAAGCAATGAAAAGAACAGAAAGTCGCTGTATCTGGAAACTGGGAATTATGGGTGGCATTTTAAATCTTGTGGGTTGACTTTTTGTGCTTATATTAACCTTAGTAAAAATAAATATTCATGTTTAAAAATCAATGAAATTAATGTGGTAGATCAAAAACAAAGATCATATTGCTTCATAAACTTACAGGAGGTGGCTTATCCACAACAATTCCAGCAAGCAACTGAGATTGTGGTCCTGCTGTTTTCAAGTCATATCGATTTTGTTCCCGAATCTGAATTGAAAAACAATTCAATACAAATTTCTTGAGGGCAACTAGGCAGATGACCTTTGTTTTATCTTTTCATAAAAGCTTACTACTTGACATTTCCAGAGTGAGAGTCTCTTCCATTCCCACCTTCATGAAGACCTCTTTTACCATCCTAACAGCTCGTATTAGTCTCCTCCACTCTTCCTGGTAAGTGATTTCCTTTCGTCTTAGGTTGTTAGAGAACTGCATTTTCCCCTAATAGCAGGGTTCTCTAAGGCAGAAATATGTTTAATATATCTTCCCCATGTAGCCTGTTCACCAATTACTAGCACAGAGCTGGAGGCATTCAATATAAGCTAAAATTATACTGAATTAAATTACAAATACTTCTGTATTCAAACTTCTAAGTTTGACATTAACCAGATTCAATCACTTGTGATTTAAACATAAAACAATTAAAATGTCTCCCCCGGCTATAGAAGACCATGTCTTACCTTATTTCTCTTTTCTAGTACCTCATTCGGGTTTGTGTTTAAAGGAACAAACTGATTTGGATCTTCAATTTTGATAGGTGTTCCACCACTAACTTTAGATGAGTCTTCCGCTTTCATCCACTAAAGAATCAAAAATTTTCTAAAATGAAGCTTTGTGTTAAGAAAATATTAGCAGATTGCCAGATAACTGCTTATAGTCTCAAGAGGGGCATTGCCAATGTTTAAATAATTTCACTCAGAAATATCTTAGTGGTGAATTAGTTTCATCTTATACTAGTTACAAAAGGCTAAAAATCAGCATTCACTTAAAAAACAAATGCCATTACGATTCACACAAGTATTCAATTATACTGCTAATTAAACTTTCTCCTGTCAAGTGAAAACACGATGCTGAAACTACTTCAAGCACAGAGAGCATGATCTCACATTCACTCACATTCAGTGTTCTGTCTTCTGCATTGAAGACAGAAGTTGGATGAATATGGCCAAGAAGTCAAAACAAAAAAACAAAAAAACAAAAAAAAACCTTAAGAAATATCTTAAGATTTAGTTTATCAGACTTCACTTTTTATTTTTGGCTGACAGAAAAGGCCAAACCCTAATCAGCATTTTATAATGGGGATAATCTGGTATATAATAGCAAAATAGAACCATAGGGTTGGAAGGAGCTTACATAATTCTTTTCATTTACCCCATATTATAATCCTTAAAGAAAGCAAATCTCGGCCGGGCGCGGTGGCTCAAGCCTGTAATCCCAGCACTTTGGGAGGCCGAGACGGGCGGATCACGAGGTCAGGAGATCAAGACCATCCTG
>NW_012108697.1:5748861-5774883 GCF_000951045.1 Mandrillus leucophaeus
AAAAAAAAAAAAAAGAAAGCAAATCTCGATCAAGATTAATGATGGCTAACCACCAATCTCTGTCAACAAAATGAATTCTGAGAGACCAATGAGTTTATGTTCTTTTACTGGGAGGCAAGAAATCTTATAGACTACAGAAAAGACATTCTGATGCCTAGGTATTTTCGTATTGAATGCCATTAGTTTATACAAGATGAACTAATTCTGAATATCCAGAGCTGTGGTGTCCAATCTTTTGACTTCCCTGGGCCACGCTGGAAGAACAACTGTCTTGGGCCACATATAAAATACACTAACACTAATGACAGCTGATTAGCTTAAAAAAAAATCACAAAAAATTCTCATAATGTTTTAATAAAGTTTACAAATTTGTGTTAAGCTGCATCCAAAGCCATCCTGGGCCATGGATTGGACAAGCTTGACCTAGAGAATGTTTGGTGGTATGCACTCCAAAACCAAACCAAACCAAATCTAATGCAAACTTCTGAAAAAGATAAAATAACCCATTTCTCTACCCTACAAGATCTTGCCTAAGGGTAGCTATATGTGCAGTGATTCATGCAGCTTTGGTACAATTAGGTATTGATAACTTTTCTAGTTTTAATTCACTGGTGAATTAAACTACTGTTAGTTTAACAGAAACTACAAAGCAGTATCATGTAGTGAGCAAGAACTGGGCTCAAGAGTCAGACTGTCTTCATGCAAATCCCGAGTTTACCATTAAAACATGATTAATTAACCCTTTTTGCCTTGGTTTTCTCATCTATAAAACAGACAGAAAAACAGCATCATTCATATTAGGAGAATTAAATGATATGATCTGTGTATGGCACTTAGAAGAGTGCCTTGCACAAAGTTAAAGCCAGATAAGTGACAGTAATATTTTTAATATTATTTTATTTTCCAAATATTTTCAATATAGAACATTCAATTCTTGAGTAACTAGGCAAAATATTTAGTAAAGGCAAACTACGTAAAATACCGGCATACCGTGATTTTGGTTCGGGGACTGGTTTCTCCGTTCCGAGACTCCTCAGGCACATTCACTTTCATGTAAGTATTTGGTGAGTTCAGCCATCTTGTTTTTTCACGCTGTTGCCTCTGTGCCATGTATTTGAGAGGAGAGAGTGGCACCGTATCGTCTTCAAAGGAAAAGGCAGTCACAGTTGCTGGGATTTCCACATCACTCTTGTGCCTAGGCTTCTCTCGAATGAGAGGATGCCTGTAAGCATAGCCTGTTCTATACCCCTAAGGGAGGGAAAAATCACATTTAAAGCATCAAACGTGTATCAACAACAGCATTTGGATCCTAATTCCTTATACAAATGATTTAAAAGACTCCTTTGCTGAAAAACAAAGAAAAAAGCATCCTTCCAAACACCACATAACTCTCATGTAACACTAGAGTTGAAATTACGCAAATTTAAAGACCCAGTTAAAGCTGATTACAGCTGATATTGCAATTTCCACTCACACAACTGTTCCTGACAAGGAACAGTTTTAAGTTGCTGACCAGAAGTGCTTTTCTACCTATAAAACTGTTTTTGGGAAGCAAATCTCAGTGCTCATTTAAGTCTTTGTTCCTAGGTCTGAAGGCAGTCAGCCTTCTGAGCCTTCACGGAAGAGAGTAAAATCTAAGATAACATTTGCCAAACCATACATCTTTTAAGGGGTTACTATCCAAAATATATAGGGAACTCAAAAAATAGCAAGAAAAGAACCCAATTAAAAAGTGGGCAAAGGATCTGAATAAACATTTCTCAAAAGAAGACATACAAATGGTCAACAAGTATATTAAAACATCACTAATCAAGAAAATGCAAATTAAAGCATGAGATATCATGTCCTATCTGTTAGAATCGCTATTATAAAAAAGATGAAAGACAACAAGCATTAGAATGTAGGAAGAAAGGGACCCTTTGCACACTGTTGGTAGCAATATAAATTAGTACAGCCATTGGGGAAAACAGTACGGAGGTTCCTCATACAATTAAAAATAAAACTACCATATGACCCAGCAGTCTCACTACCAGATATATATCCAAAGGAAATGTAAGCAGTATGTCAAAGAGGTATCTGCACTCTCATGTTAGGTACAGCATTATTCACAATAGCCAAGATATGGAATCATCCTAAGTGTCCACTGATGGATGGGATATCAATGTAGTACATATAACACAATGGAATACTATTCAGCTTTAAAAAAGAAATTCTGTCAAATGTGACAACATGGATGAACCTTGACGACATTATATTAAATGAAATAAACCAGGCATAGAAAGACAAATACCCCCATGATCTCACTTATATACAGAATCTTAAAAAGTTAAAAAAATATTAGCCAGGCATGGTGGCACACACCAATGGTCCCAGCTACACAGGAGGCTGAGGTGTAAGAATGGTTTGAGCCCAGCAGGTTGAGGCTGCAAGTGAGCCCTGATTGTGTCACGGCACTCCAAGCAAGATCCTGCCTCCAACAACAACAACAACAACAACAACAACAACAAAAGTTGAACTCATAAAAGTAGAGTAGAATAGTGGTTCCTAGGAAGTGGGGGTGGGGAGATGTTGATCAAAGGATACAAAATGTCAGACAGGAGGAAAAAGTTCAAGAGTTACATACTATGGTGACTATGGTTAATAACAATATATTGTAATCTTGAAAAAAAAAAACCAGGCCGGACGCGGTGGCTCAAGCCTGTAATCCCAGCACTTTGGGAGGGCGAGACGGGCAGATCACAAAGTCAGGAGATCGAGACCATCCTGGCTAACACGGTGAAACCCCGTCTCTACTAAAAAATACAAAAAACTAGCCGGGCGAGGTGGCGGGCGTCTGTAGTCCCAGGGGAGGCGGAGCTTGCAGTGAGCTGAGATCCGGCCACTGCACTCCAGCCTGGGCAGCAGAGAGAGACTCCGTCTCAAAAAAAAAAAAGGACATTTGTAAGTTCTGTTTAATTCTCAAAGGTGTGGTTAAATCACACTGAAATGCTTTCCTAGGGCCAAACTCAGCTTCTGGAGGAGTATGGAGCATGTTCTACAAAAATGGAAGCATCTGCTCTTGAATCTGAAGACATTAAATCCAAGTTTTATTTCAATTGTGCAACGTACCAAGTTGTCCAGAGTCCTCATAAGCCCTTCAAACTCAATTTCGCCAACCTTCCATTTTTGATGGGAAACCATATTCACACCTCCTCCACCAGACGCTGCTATAGTGTAAGTGAAAGCTTTATACTTCTGAAAGTCCAGTATGTGGAGATTGTCCACTCCACCTGCCCCTGCTAGGGCCCGCACCTGTAATCAACGGTAAAATACACAGAGATACAAAACTATAAAGACTGTAATGAGTATTTTACTTTCAAAAAGGCACAATTTCAATTTGACAAATACGTATAATACTTGCTCAGGCTACTAACAACAAAGACAAGATGACACTCTTGTGCCAGCAGACAGCTGAAGTATCTTTTCCACCTATCTGAAAAAGAAACTTTCCAAGACTCTGATCCTCCCTGATGGAAAACACATTTAGAGCCATACCTCTTAATATATTTTAAGCAACTGAAATCTGTTGCCAAATTTTAAATTTCTTTTCTTGAAGTTTCCCCAGGGTTATCCAGTTAATACTTTTGCTAAAAGTTATAATTTTAAGGGAATACAAAAACACCGTACTTTGAATTTAAAGATATTTAGGCAGAAGCCATCGACTCATTATCTTAATTTAATTAAGTTTTTCATAGCCCCATTTGACAAGAGGAGGAGGGGCCATCAAAGCAAAAAAGAAGTTGATTGTTAGGACAAGTTAATGTTGCTAAAAAAAGGTTTTGTTGTTGTTTTTTTCTCCCCGTTTCTTGTGGCCCTTCCAATAAATTAAGATTATTACCATTTGCTTCATGAGAATCTGCTTTATTTATTTGTTTATTTATTGAGACAGAGACTCGCTCTTGTTGCCCAGGCTGGAGTACAATGGCGTGATCTCAGCTCACTGCAACCTCTGCCTCCTGAGTGGCTGGGATTACAGGCACCTGCTAATTTTGTATTTTAGTAGAGATGGGGTTTCTCCATGTTGGTCAGGCTGGTCTCGAACTACTGACCTAAGGTGATCCATTCGCCTCGGCCTCCCAAAGTGCTGGGATTACAGGTGTGAGCCACCACGCCCGGCCAAATCTGCTTGATTTAGAGAAAATTAGGGCCTTTAAATACATTCAGCATCTCTGATGAAAAAAGTGGTGAATAAATATCCAACCTCTCATCATAATGAGGTTGTGGAAGTGTTGAAAACTGCAATTTCATAAAACTTCTGGCCCTAAACTTTTTACAAAAGTGACCACAACACATTTGATTCTTGATTTGCAGCTGTTTTTCTTTCTTAATTAGCACCATCACTAGAGGGTGAAAACAGAGATATATACAATTGTACTAACTTTTTTTTTTTTTTTTTTTTTTTGAGACGGAGTCTTGCTCTGTCACCCAGGCTGGAGTGCTGTGGCCTGATCTCAGCTCACTGCAAGAGTGCTGTGGCCTGATCTCAGCTCACTGCAAGCTCCACCTCCCGGGTTTACGCCATTCTCCTGCCTCAGCCTCTCGAGTAGCTGGGACTACAGACGCCCGCCACCTCGCCCGGCTAGTTTTTTGTATTTTTTAGTAGAGACGGGGTTTCACCGTGTTAGCCAGGATGGTCTCGATCTCCTGACCTCGTGATCCGCCCGTGTTGGCCTCCCAAAGTGCTGGGATTACAAGCTTGAGCCACTGCGCCCGGCCCACAATTGTACTAACTTAAAAAGCAGGATTGTAGGGATAATGATGTTTATGAGACCCTTAGATTGAGTGTGAGAAAATTTTAATTTCCTTTACTTCTATTTTCAATTCAAGAGATAACTGAGTTGACAACCCTCTCTACATAAGTAGAGCAGAACTTCTCTTAAAAGACAAAAAGCCACTAACTAATACGTATTTGGAAATAAGTACACAAAATCCAACTAAACAAGCAAACAACAAAGAATTAAAAAGGGGGAATAATGTTTCCTACCTGAATCTCACAGGCTAGCTGCACATTAAAAATATAATGAAAAGCCTCCTCAATTGTTTCTCCAAGTGCAACCACACCATGATTCCTGAGTACCAGCACCTAAAATAGAATGCCCACAGCAATCACTTGAAATAACTGGCATAGCTCACACTGTTTTCATCAACAACAGCAGCAACAAAAATAGCTCTTTAGACAAACTCTATGACATACCTTACAACTTGGCCCCAGAACTTTCTGCAGCTGAATTCTCTCCTCCTGTTCTTCAAGTGACCCTTGGTAGTCATAATAGGCAACATCTCCCAGAATAAGAGACTCTTGAGAAATGGGAAGGATCCCACATTTCATGGAGGATACCTATTTGGTTTGGCCCATACCAAGATAACACATTTCGTTACTACATACATTTTCATAGGAACCTGATTGTCTGGTCAGGTCAGGAAAGCACTGGCCTATTCACTGTGTTCACCATTGCATCCCACTTTCCACTTTATTCACTTCCCACTTTGTTTCTTACACACACACACACACACACACACAGGACTTAGGGAATACAACTCAACTTAAATGCTGTGTCAAATATTATGAAAGAAGTTTTGCTCTAAAAAACTCAATGACCCAATTTTCAAACTGGTTAGTTTTAAAATCCAAATGCTATTTCTCCAGTTGTTTCCTAGAATGGTAGCATTTGGTCCCAAGGGCCTTTCACTTTCTGGTTATGCAGATTATTATATCAAATATGATTTTGAAAAGCAGATAGTAAAGCATCCTGTTGAGAAAGCCACAAAAATAATACATCTTCCAGAGTCACTGTCAGTTTTGGCCTTTCATTGACTTACAGCTGCTGTTGCAAGGGTATGGATGTGTATCACACACTTAACATCAGGACGTGTTGAATAGATCGCAGCATGGGGACTGAATCCTGTATGGTCAATTTTCAAATTCGTACTTCCCTGGTCAACCACTTCTCCTATTATATTGACTTTTACCTGGAAAAAATCAGAAAAACATTTAACTGGTACATATGTATCAAAGCTTGTGTTTCACAAGCTAAACCGGGGGTAGCAAACCTTTTTGTAAAAGGCCAGATAGTAAACATTTTGGACTTCGTGGGCCTCTGCTGCAATTATTCAAATCTGCAGCTGCAGTACAAAAGCAGCCATAAACAATCTGTAAGTTAGCAGGTACAGCTTTGTTCCCATAACACTTTATTTATAAAACAGGTGCAACAAAACTTAGTACTTGGCAAGAAGTAGTTTCCAAGAAACTGAGAAACTTAAGCTCTTCATTGGAGGTCTGAACAAGTCTGGCATGTATAGAATTGGCTAGAAAACTTCTATTTGCTAACATTACAGCAAGCACCCAGAACCAAGGTAGCTCCTGTCACTCTGTAAGCTGGTGACAGTGGCTAGGAGTACAATCATGGAAAAGATAAAATACTAAGAAGGTCAGATCCTATATTCTTACCAACTGAACTTTGTTTAAATCTAGCTATGAACATTGTCTGTGTGTGTGTGTGTGTGTGTGTGTGTGTGTGTGTTTAAGATGGAGTCTTGCCCTGTCGCCCAGGCTGGAGTGCAACGCTGTGTTCTTGGCTCACTGCATCCTCTGCCTCGTGGGTTCAAGCGATTCTCCTGCCTCAGCCTCCCGAGTAGCTGGGATTACAGGCGTGTGCCACCACACCCAGCTAATTTTTTCTATCTTTAGTAGAAATGGGGTTTCACCATGTTGGCCAGACTGGTCTTGAACTTCTGACCTCGTGATCCACCTGCCTCAGCCTCCCAAGTGCTGGGATTACAGGCGTGAGCCACCGCGCCTGGCCGTGTGTGTGTGTGTTTTTTTTAAGACAAATTTCTGAGTGTATAGGGTGGGGAAAAAAATCAAGATTCCCTTCAAAACATAGAAAACTGGTAAGACCAACTCATTTATTAGTCTCTTCAATTACACTACTCTCTAAAACTTTTCTTTAAAACAACAACATAGTTCAAATTCCCTTCACTGTTCACTAGTAAATGTTTTTCCATCCATACCTTCTTATTCTGTCCTGTACTAAAAGCTAAAAACTGTCAGAAAAGCAGAAGAAAGCTCAGAAAAAGCAACACAGGAATGGAAAATTATACCAAATTGGAGGCTGTAGCTTCAGAAAAAGATAGGCCTCTGGGAATTATTATAATGTGGTCTTGCTCCTTACTTATTCTTACCTGGAAAAAAAAAAACAACAACAGGGAATTAGTATGAAGTGGTCTATATTTTGCAGTGGAAACATGACTACAAATATATTTACAATGACTAATTGTGAGAGATCAGGAAAAAAAAACCCAACAAAGCAAAAATTAAAGGTCTACAACATGAAACTCCTAAAGTTTCCCTCAAGTACTTGCTTAAAAATTCTGACTTTAATTTCTTATTTACTGGACTTATAAAAGTGCTATTTTGGGGCTCTAAGATTATTTAGGGTCAGCTATGTTCATGGAAAATAAATGCTAATATTATTCAAGCCAATATGGCAATGATTATAACCTTAATTTATAACTTGGAAGTTAAGGCAAAATGGGCAAAGGAAAGCAAACAGTATCTCCTCCTAGGAAGGAATTAAAATAAAGATGGAAGGTGGAAAGGAAGAAAGGTTTTCTGTGGACTGCATCTATACCATTTCCATTGTACAGTATTTTAATACTCTTTTGCTTCCAAATAGCATCTTTTTCCAAGTGTGGCAAAATAAAAATATGATGGTGAATGGCAATAATATATTTAAAAAATAAAGACCAGGGAGGAAATTTCCCTGACCTCCTCTATCTTCCTTGCCTCAAATGCTTATAAAGCCACTGATCCACTGATGCTCAGACATAATTATCATGGAGAGGGACAATTTTGACAGAAGGATTTCTTCCTGGATAGATTCTACACTTGGTCTGAACCAAAGGAACAACACAGATAGTAAGGGGAGAAGAAAGGTGGGGGAACTGTAGCCTCTCCCTTGGGAATAAGGTTTAAATCAGTATTTGGCTGCGATCTAGCATACTAGGTTTAGAGAATAAGTCTGAAAACTGGACTTCCAGGTAAAGGTAAGAAAAGTATAGTTGCCAGCTAGTTGGAATTTTTTCAAAAAGGAATTGAAAGCTGAAGAACTCACTGAGATATAGGTATTTGCCAGGTGTGCCCATCCAAACAAGTCTACAAGTCTGTACAGGCTGGCAAGTTTACAGCGAGTAAGTTTTTCTCCCTTCACATATGAGGATGTATCTGCACCAGGAAGGTCATTGATAGGTGTGACCATGCCAAGACCTAAAAGAACAAAAAATGTGGAGAGAGATACAAGTCATGCAATCCCTTACCTGGAAATTAGTTGCCAGGAAGTAGCCTGCATCTGGGAGTATCCCAGCCTTGTATATAATAATCTGAAATTTATCAGCCCATACAATATTTTATTAGCTTATTCTCCTTCAGAGAGGTACACTGAGAGTAAAATAAGTATCAGCTATCTTTGATTGCTTAGTAAAAGTTGCTTCATCTAGTGCTTGCTAAGGAGTGACTATATCAAAGGCTCACACCACTGGGGAAAAATTGTTACATATATCTCCAAGGGTAAAACTGTTAAATACTGAGGTTATTGCTAGTTTTATGAAAAGACCTCAACAGAAAGCTACTTTTCTATTATCTCTCTTGACTTTTATTCAAACACACAAAAAAATTTGAGATGGAAAATAATGCATGCAAATAGTAGTATGATTTCCGTCCTACTGAAGATCTTGAAGGTCTCTGATGATCTAATTGCCAAGTTCAACTGTTACCAAGTTCAACTTTTGCTCAGTCTTCATTCTCCTTGGCCTTTTTACAGCTTAACACAATTTACACTGCCTCATTCCTAGAACTCTTCTCCAGGCCCATGTGATACTATCTCAGATCTCTTGTTCCTTGTCCACCTGCTTTTCTCCAAGTTCATCTGTTCCCTTTGCCCAACTGTGGCTCTTTCCCAAAGCTCAGTCCTCCACTATGTTCTTTCTCATTTTACATTTCCCTACAAAAACATTAGAGACTCTTGAGCCTCCCTACTGTTATTTTTGTGTAGACAACTCACTCCCTGGTCTTTAGTTCTGATCAGCTCCTCCTCCCCATTTTCCAGCCTGCTTCTTTTCTTTTTTTTTTTTTTTTTTTTGAGATGGAGTTTTGCCCTTGTTATCCAGGCTGGAGTGCAATGGCGTGATCTCAGTTCACCGCAACCTCCGCCTCCCGGGTTCAAAGCGATTCTCCTGCCTCAGCCTCCTGAGTAGCTGACATTACAGGCATATGTCACCATGCCCAGCTAATTTAGTAGTTTTAGTAGAGATGGGGTTTTTCCTTGTTGGTCAGGGTGGTCTCGAACTCCTGACCTCAGATGATAGATGATCCACCCGCCTTGGCCTCCCAAAGTGGTGGGATTATAGGCCTAGGCCACTGTGCCTGGCCCCAGCCTTTTTTTTTTTTTTTTTTTTTTAAGAGGCAGGGTCTCACTCTGTCCCCTGGGCTGCAGTGCAGTGGTGTGATCATGGTTCACTGCAGCCTTGAACTCCTAGGCTCAAGCAATCCTTCCACCTCAGCCTCCTGAGTAGCTACGACTACAGGGCACGCTGCCACACCTGGCTAATTTTTTAATTTTTTAGTGGAGACAGGGTCTCACTATGTTGCCCAGGCTGGTCTTGAACTCCTGGCCTCCAGTGATCCTCCTGCCTTGGCCTCCCAAAGTGCTAGGATTATAGGCATAAGCCACCGTGCCCAGCCTAGCCTGCCATTTCTTACTGCCTACAACACAATAACATCAAAATTAAAAGGGTCTAAAGGTGATTTTATCTTCTCTCTCCTGGTTTTTCTTACCTTCTCTCTTCTCCTTACTTTGCTTCTAATATTGATATTACCATTCCTGTAGGCTCAAACTCTAAGTAACCTCTACCTCTTAACCTCTCCCGGGTTACCATATATAATTTGCCACCACATTCCATGACTGTTTTCTTCATAAGGTCCCTCGTTGTCCACACTTGAGTTCAGCCCTTAACTCATGCCCTGAAATAAGCCTCATTCTTGTCCTTGGCTGTAGCCCCTTTCTTTGTAAATTCATTATGCATAAAGCCATTGAGTTTTCCAAAGCACTGCTTTTAACCTGAGAATATGAGCAAGAACTTTTAAAGAGAATATTTCAATGTAAAACCCTTAAATTTTGAGATGTTTTGAAGTAATTTGAATAGTTTTAATATATAAGCCACACAAAATTGTATAATTTCTGACAAAATTTTAGAGTCAGTCATTAACCTGTCTCCTACTCTCCCCGTAACTTTCCAACTTTAACTTCCGCTTTTCACAACACAACGTTAAGTATTTCAGGCAACTGGTTGCTATTTCCTGACCTCCGAACAGTGGCACACGGCTTTCCTCCTGCCGTGCCTTTGTACATTCCAGTCAGCAGGCCAAGGTCTCCTGTAGCTCCTTGTTCCCGCCATGGAATCCAGGACACTTGCAGGGCAGCTTCTTTTACTATTTCTGTCTTCTCTGACTAGTCTTCCTCTTTGAGCTTTTGAGGTTTTCTCTTTGGAATCTTTTGTCAGCCCATACCCTCTTGTATGATTATTTAATCAATGTCCACGCTTTGAGTACTACTTCTCTCTGTCTATTTGCCAAATGTTTCTCCTAAGCTGACTGCATTTCCAATTGCTGCAATGTCTTGGCAATGCAAATGGAGCATGCCCAAAGTTGAACTTCCTCCATTTCCCAAGCCAAACTAGATCTCCAACTGTGGACTATTCTATTTTTGTTAATAGTACTATGAAATCTCCCAGTTCATTCTTCACACCGAAAATATAGTGGTCTTTTAAAGTCATCCTTCTGCTTAAAATGGCTTCCCATCAAAGTTAGGAATAAAACCCAAACTTCCAAATCCAACTGTGATATGATTTATATCCAGCCACATTAAAATCAGATTATTTTAGAAAATAGAGACAAGCTCGGCCTGGTGCAGTGGCTCATGCCTGTAATCCCAGCACTTTGGGAGGCTGAGGTGGGCGGATCACAAGGTCAGGAGTTCGAGACCAGCCTGACCAACATGGTGAAACCCCGTCTCTACTAAAAATACAAAAAATTAGCCAGGCATGGTGCCATGCACCTGTAATCCCAGCTATTCAGGAGGCTGAGGCAGGAGAATCACTTGAGCCTGGGAGGCAGAGGTTGCAGTGAGCCGAGATCAGGCCACTGTATTCCAACCTAGGTGACAGAGCAAGACTCTTGTCTCAAAACAAACAAACAAACAAACACGAACAACAACAACAACAAAAAACAAAAATAGAGACAAAGTTTTCACTTTGTTGCTAGGCTGGTCTCGAACTCCTGGGCTCAAGCATTTCTCCCACCTCAGCCTCCCATGTGGCTGGGACTACTGACACATGCCACAGGTCCCAGCGCAGACCATGTCTTATATCATCTTATAATCTGTATAAAGTGTAGTAAATGCCTGGTTGATATGAAAAGGTAGAGGAGGTTCTAACACTATGTTACTCTAAGTATTAGATGTTATAAACTTAAGAACTGAACCTGAGCAGAATATGTTGCTAGAGATGTACACTGTTCCAAAGTGGAAGTAAAATTATAATGTTTAAAACTCTGCAAAACTGACATACTGAGGGGAGGTGAAGAAAAACCCGAGAAAGAATTGGCCATGATGTAATCTGCAATCTGTTGTAATGCTAGTAATCCAGTTGGGTTGTGGCCTTTCTTCATCTGTTCTTGAATAAGGCATTCCAAGTCTTCCCGAAAGGCCTGTAATACACAAAAATAACGACTGAGCAAGCACATCTCACTTGCAGCAGAATGGCCCAAAAGTAACTTGCTCCGATACAATCAATCTTTCCCCCATCCCTCTTCTGAATAGCTTTTACCTGTACTATTTAAAAACAAATATAAAACACAAAACAATAAAACCAAAGCATTGGAAGAAGCAGCAAGAAGCTTGCTTTAAGGGGGGGGAACCACTAGGCATTCTTAATGTCAAAGAAAATGAGATATTGTAGTATCTATACTAGACAGGCACAGATACAACTCCTCTTATTAATATACAATTCAAGCACCAAGAAACTGCTGTAAAAAACGGTGACCCACTCCTTGCTTACCTGAGACAGAGTCCCCAGCCGGGCACGGTGGCTCACGCCTGTAATCCCAGCACTTTGGGAGGCCGAGGCGGGCGGATCACCTGAGGTCCGGAGTTGGAGACCAGCCTGACCAACATGGAGAAACCCGTCTCTACTAAAAATACAAAACCCAGCTACTTGGGAGGCTGAGGCAGGAGAATAGCTTGAACTTGGAAGGAGGAGGCATGCAGTGAGCCAAGATCGTGCCATTGCACTCCAGCCTGGGCAATGAGAGTGAAACTCCGTCTCAAAAAAAAAAAAAAAAAAAAAAAAAGACAAGAGTCCCCATGTGATTGGGGCACAACTTTGAATACAGAGTGACTCAATGGCAAAAGTTTTCACTGAGACATACTAAATCATCATTTCTATTTTATGATTTCCATGGTAATTCCTTAGCTCCATAAACTCTGAAAACAAATTAATAAGAGTTGAGTTCTAATTACTCTTCTGCAACACTGTGATACACAGCAGTTTTTTAATGGAACTTTGGGTTCCATATGTTCCTATTCTGGAGTTCTGTATCTTTTTGGGGGTGGGTTGGGGTGAGGTAGTGGCAGAAACAGTATTTATATGGATCAAAATCCTGAACATTAAGAGAATGCCCCTATTCCAGTAATCCTCAAGTTACTAATATGGTTCATCATCTGAAACTTCTCCCAGTCCTTCACATCACAAATAGTTGGTTCTGACTTTCCATCAAACCCAACTGACACTTATTTTAATAAGTTTGTCATTTGTTCTCTTGCTCATGTCTATTTCATTTTAAAGATGAAGACTCTTGCAACGTAAGTCACTTAACCCTTGCTCTTCCATTTGAGATCGGCTACTTATGTAGCAGGATGCCCTGCCAGAAATTAAGTTCCATTTCCCCCACTTTGCCTAAGAGGGAGAAGGCAGAAAATTATTCTGGAATCGCTACCTCCAAGAAGGGTAGCTATGAATACCTGGGAGATAAATGAAAAAACCTCCTTTAGAAGAGTGAATCTCTTTTGAGTCACTGACAGTGGTCTGCCTCATGAGGGTAGGAATAAAATCTCCTGGAGTCTCTGCTTAGATGGAGCCTTTCTGAGAGAGTTTCCCAGAGGTCTAGGAAACTTTTTTTTTTTCCTCGCTCTGTTGCCCAGATTGGAGTGCAGTGGCATAATCTTAGCTCACTGCAACCTCCACCTCCTGGGTTCAAGTGATTCTTCTATCTCAGCCTCCCAAGTAGCTGGGATTATAGGTGTGCACCACCATGCCTGGCTAATTTTTGTATTTTTAGTAGAGATGGGGTTTCACCATGTTGGTGAGGTTGGTCTCAAACTCCTGTCCTCAAGTGATCCACCCGTCTTGGCTGCCCAAAGTGGTGGGATTACAGATGTGAGCCACCATGTTCCGCCAGGAACTTTTTTAAAAAAAATAATAGCATAGGAACTCATGGTGGTAAGGGGAAATGTGGTTCTAAAGGTATGAGGTGGTAGATGTTAGGACTAGTTCTGATTCAGTGTTTGCAGTGCACTTAGAACAATAATTGAGAAGTTTCCATGATGTGAACTCTTAAGACCTGGGTGCTAATAGTTGTAATATTGGGTGCTCAACCATAAGGGACCATGGAACATCCTAACTGAGCTTAGCACAGGAAGATCCTTCCCTGATGCACTGTGGTCGCCTGCACAAGCATCTGGGTCAACAGTGAACCTATAGCTCCTATTGAACAGTTTAAGACTGGTTTTCAACATTCTATCATGGGGAAGGGAAGTACAATGGCAGTGGTGGGCTGAACAGACTCTAGTGTGTCTCCCTCACATACATATATACAGATGCATGATTACACGACCCACACCCATCTTGGATATGGAGGCCACTGATGAACCTAGTCAGTGTAAGTCACTAAAGTTCTGGAAGAATTCAAAGAAAAGCAGAAATTCCAAGAGAAAGATGGTGTACTTTCTGCAAGTGGATATTTGAGTGATTAATTTTTAAAAATACTCATTGTGACCACATTTGAATCCTAAGTTCATGGAGCAGTTTACGCAAGTTAAATATGGCTTTTCTTTTTACAAATTCAAGGCTTGTTAAGTATAAATCATTCACATAATATAAGTTGAAAAACATCTGGTTCTACTGACTGTATCTAGTTCATTTAAATATACAATTTAAATCAGAAAAACTGTCCTGTAAAATATCCTCTACAAAGACATACTTCATTTATCAGAAAACTTCATTAGGGAGTTTTCTTGTTCATCCAAGACCCTGTGAAGATAAGATGGCTAAGAGCTGTATACAAGATAGATGGACACCTTCATACAGATAAGTAACGTAACTATTTTACCATGCTTAAGGCTGAAAGGAAAAAAATCTTCCAGATATCCTCATTTATCTTTAAAGTACAGAAAACTTCTGGACACATGGCAACAGGCCAGTCTGCTCTTCTGGAACTCTATCTTCCCTTCAGAACTAAACTATTTAAATTTTTCTCAGTTCAAAGTAGTTATAACCAATATTCTTTGATTCAGTTTTAAAAACCCAAAATTAATGATACCTACTATGTGTATCACTCATTACATATATTACAATAGCTTTGAAAAGTAGGCATTATCTATTTTATTAAATGTCTTGCACCTTTCTTTCAGGAAAAATTTAAGGCAACTTCTATAGATTAAAATGCTACGAAAATACATATAGGTAAGAAAAATAAAGCTGAAGAGAGAATAAGCATAAGGAGGGTAGATGGAGCCAGGAATGAGGTTAAGATACAAAGTGAATGCCATAAAATTGTATGCATTTGCTAGAGATGGAACAAATTTTATCTCAACTCTGGCAGCCAACACAAATTAAGACAGCCTGCTCAGTGTACTGATTCACAATGGTTTTTAGATTAAAAAAAAAAAAAAAAAAAAAAAAAACCAAGTGCTCAAGAGAATCACAACTATTTATAAAACTGGTGAGAAATTTCTACTGGGTGGTATGAGAAAGTTAAAAAAGAAAGGTTGAAAACTTGTTCATGGACATACAGCTAGTAAATGAGAGAGGCAAGGACACAGGTCCAATGCTCTTTTTACATTAGTGAAATGCTTTCTTCATTACTATATATCCCACAATATGTGAGTACCATTCTAAAACCTTTGGGATAGCTATGGTGTCATAGAGGCACGTATAAGCCCTTCTGAAATCAAATTAAAAATAAGAGGGAAAATACGAATGTCTCCTTCAAAGCTGACGAATAGCTTCTATGCAGTACAGGTTAAAAAAAAACAACAATTTTCAAAGTATATGAAATCTCCCCAGCCTTTTTTACAGTTCGCAGTGCTTCAACAGATAAGAATTCTTCCAGTGCAAAAAAGGTTTAATATGTTGTCATGAACATTTATAACTCATTTTTACATGTTTCAAATGTTTCTGAAATATTGTTCAGATAATTACCTAAGTCTTACAACAGTAAGTGTAAAAATTACTAATATAAGACTAATATAAAAAATGACTAATATAATTACTAATTTCAGCTGATTTTTAAAATTTATCAGTAAATTTAGAGCTTTCATTAAAATATTAGATAAAAATTTTATTTATCTTTGAGATGGGTAATCATATTTTTACTAAAGTTCAAT
This sequence comes from Mandrillus leucophaeus, assembly GCF_000951045.1. Classification (NCBI taxonomy): domain Eukaryota; kingdom Metazoa; phylum Chordata; class Mammalia; order Primates; family Cercopithecidae; genus Mandrillus; species Mandrillus leucophaeus. Next base: position 5,764,617 of record NW_012108697.1, read on the forward strand.
GTTAGTAATCCTTTATAGTTGATTCATTTGAGTCTCACCACAAAGCCCTGAGATAGGCAATGACTTGCTTGAGGTTACAAAGCTAATAAGTAAATGGAATAAAGATTCAAATCTGGAACCCTCAACTGGGCACAGGATCTTTTCCTAATTTTAATCAGAGTTGGGTTGTATCTCTGAAACCAAAGTAGCAGGCATGTTGTGATCTGAAATGTTGAGTAAACCTCTTAGGCTAGATTAGAGCATTAGATTGCAATGGTAGATAAAGCAAAAATACATATATATAGTGGCAGATTATGGTGATCCTGGAATACCAGGTTAAGTACTTGCCCTCTTGTAGCTAAGAATTCATCAAAGCATAATGAGAAACTTAATTTCTAATCACGGTGGTGAGGCCACATACTGTGCTTGTCAGATTAGCCAACAGTTCCCTGGAGTTTCCACTAAAGAAGAGTTGGGTTAGAAGATCAAACAACATATACACAAAACCATGGCATAAACTATGTCTTCCTTCTCAGATACAGAAGAGCATAGAAGAGGAGGTAGTGGTAGTTGTTAAATTTTGTGAAGATGAATAAACCAGAATGCCATCAGGGTGACAGATTCAAGACCTTCAAAAACCAAAATATAGTCTAAGGAATTAAAATCTTCAAAGTGTTGCCACAAAAGCATAACGTACTTCAAATTAGCAATAAATATATAACTTCCAAAAAATAGTTGCCTACTACGTGCTACACGCTGTACTGCATGCTCTTATTTTAATTGTCACAACCGTGTAAGGTATTTTCCCCATTTTACCAACAAGGAAACTGAAGCTGAAGTTCAATGAGCTTCCTAATGTCACATAGCTAGTAAGTGGTAGGCAAAGCAAAATTTGAACCCAGATCCAAAACAAACACTTTCATTAAAAAATTGTGTAAACAAAATGGGCAATGACGAGAAAATGTACCGACTCCTAACCTAGGTCAAAATGGCTTGGTACTGCAAAATTCCCATAGTCTGCTGCTATGTAATTTTTTCGCCATTACTACCTCATGCTTTAGCCTATGAGGTTCATGCAGCATTCTCTGATCGCAACTTGCACTTCTCGAGCCCTGCTGGATCTCCTTCGTGCAATGGAAGTATTGACTTCCACTGTTCTTCTTCCTAATGAATTCTTTCCTTTATTCAACACATCATAAATGCTACCTTCTCCTTGAAGTTACCTAATCATCCAAGTTAGGAGGAATCTCTGTATTTCTTCTCTTCTGCACTTCACTGTGAATGTTTCCCCATACTATACTTAGGGTACCTATTGTATGACTGTGATTGTTTAACTATTTTCCTACTCTGCTATACCATATTATCTGAGGACTGAAACTGTGTCTGTCACATTTCTAGATTCTCTCTGAGTGTGTAGTTCAGTGCTCAATTAATACTAAGTTAGAGTTTCTTTTCATTTTCCTAGATACAAAGAAACTGAAGAATTTTATCTCAATCTGGACTCAGTTAAGGTAGCAAAGATCCATTTCATAGGTTATTAGCTAGAAAACAGTCTTATCAGTCTATTACTTGAATGAGAAATCCTTCCTGTGTAATTAGGCCTGCCCATAATCTACTAGGTAAGATTTATTTTCTTTAAATAAGAAATTCATCATCATTGAATGTTATAAACTTTTAAAAAGCCATTTAATTCTTCAACTCAAACAAAATTCTACTCGAAAACTTAATTTGCCCCCAGAACATTATAGTTTGAACAGCTCTTCAAACACAGGTAAAAAGTATGGGAAAAAAATCACTAGGTGAAAAGCAAAATGTTTAAGTTAGAGACAGGGTGCCTTAAAAGCCTTATCTGAATCTCACACCCTTTTATTTTATATATCTATCATTGTCGAGGGAGTGAGGCTATAAACTTTGAATTAATAAAGTATGGACAAAAATGAACTTCTAAAAATGTCAAATATTCAGAGATTTAAGATTCACGGAGGCTAAGAATACACTTTAAGTACTCATATATTCCAGAATACTATAATCCAAAAGTAGAATTCACTTGAGGTGTCACATTTTAAGGCTCTGTATCTGGTCAGAACTTTCAGCAGAAAGTGGCAGGAGATAAAATATTTAAGTCACAGAAAAGAGAACCAATTTGAGTTTTTAAGAAAACCTCACCTGATAAAATTATTTCAATTAATGCTTAAAAAAAAAAAAAAAAACTCCATGTTGGCTGATTTATCAGTAATGTCTAACTTACACTCAGATAATAACACTGATAAATATTGGAGACATCAGAGATGAATTTTAAATATCCACATCTGGATGTTCTACCTCAAAATTACTAGAGAGGAAAATTGGGGCAAAAAGTGAAAAAAAAAAAACAAAAAAACAAAAACAAAAAAAAAAACAAAAAAACGATTTACAGATTTGCTGCTCCCAAGGCACCCTATAATTATGTTATTAGAGCTCTCCTAAAGCAGAATTAGGAGCATAACAAACTTAGTTAGAATTCCTCCATTAAGAAATGTACTCATTTGGAACTAGAATACCACTGGCCCTGCTGAAAGGAGAAAAAACAAATAAACCATATTTTCTTCTGGATGGTCTTTCTCCTATATCTAAGTCTTAATTAACATGAAGTTAAAGGTTAGAATATTTTTCTTGAAGCTGTGTACAACAGAAATGTAAATAAAGAATATTTGCATCTTATACTTCTCAACTGACCACAGATCATGGTGACTTTTGACCAATTATTTGAATTAAGGAACACTGTTAACACTCAGGCCTTACTTCCAGTGATATCCTAAAATGTATATGGCTTTGACGTTTCTCCTTGCATCAAAATAAGCTTGCAGCAGTACGCATTGCCCTGTTATTAAAAACTATTAGTATGTCATGTGCCCAGGCTACCACCACATACACTCCTGTTATTTTTCAGAGTAACACTGCACATTTGTGTCAACCAGTCTAAACTGCTTCTCATGGTGGTAAGGCTTACGAAGCCCAGCAACTGTTTTCCTTATTAAGCAGTCAAGTTCAGTAGGAGATTGTTGGACAATATTCAAATGTTTAATGTTTCAAAGCCCACCCAGCTATTCACTATCCGTTTATCCACGCATTCAGAATTTAATAACTATCTCTTGTGTTCAATGTGCTATTGCTTAGTTTTTCAACTTATATGCTTCTTTAACTTTGAAAAGGCATCGCTTAATTCCAAGAGTTTGTCCTGGACACTTCATTTTGAGAAAAGGGGATAAATTACAACTTAAGGTCTCCACAGACGTTATATACGAGTACAGCGGACACAGAGAACTTGTGGATTTTCTCTACAGCAACAAAATTTCAAGCCAAATTAATTTACCAAGTGGTATTTGATTTCTAAGATAAATATTTTATTTAAAAATTTAAATATGATAAAAAGGTTGTGAAATTCCTAGAAATAAGTAATACCTGAGGGCCAGAATAAGAAAAATTGTTATTTTCTCAGCTCAAGGCAAAAAGGGGTGATTTTTGTCATCCAAATTTACATTTACACCAAAATGTCTTGTGATTATAAACTCTTCTAGGTTGTGTTGAATTAACTTGAGCATCAGGCTTTGAAGATAAGATGATATAAAAACATATAGGCAGAATTTGTTGTCATTGAATGCTATAAGTTGTACAGCCTAGTGATTACAGGTGTGAGCTTTGGAGTTTAAATTCTGACCACATCATTTAACTAAGCTGTAAAACTTCAGCAAGTTATTTAATGTCTCTAAGTTTCAGTTTACGCATCTGTAACCTAGGCATCTTAATACTTCTTTAACTGAATTGCTTTGAGGATTAAAGACACATAATAGGTGCTTGGCACATAGTAAGTGTTTAATAAAAAAGTATTATACTTTGCTTTTATTAATTTCTCTCCTGATTTCCCTTCTACCTAAATTAACCGAGAATTTTAAATAGAAGGTGTACAAATTTGTCGCTTACAAACATGAATTAGTAAAATCTGATTTTAATCTTTATTGGTTATGGATTTTGTCTAACAGAGTGAATCCCAATATTTACAGGAGACTCACAAAATTTTTAAAAGAATTGTATCAGCAGAAACACTGTAAGCTTGGGCTGAAAGGAACAAAGACAGTATAAAAGGAAAAGGGGCCTTTGGACCCCTAAAACTTCTGTAAGAAGAAAGCAGATTAAGAAAAACACAAAGTGGCAAACACGGGTTACCTTTCAAGAAAAAGGAGGATGATTTAGACAGTGGAACCAAGAACCTAGTGGTCAGAGCCAAGCACCAGGGAGGTTCAGTCCTGGTAAACAGCAGGACTGAGTCCTAATCAAAAAACTTCCAAACATTTGTCCAGATGGATTTACAATTGCTTTGGACCAGTGACTCCTTTGTATCTCCCAATTTTCTCCTTTTTGAAGAGGAATGTCTATAGCAGCTATCTTATGCCCTCTCCTGCCACTGGGGAGCAGATAACATGAATCTTTATTTCACAGATCAATAGATTGACAGGACCTGTACTTAAGGTTCTACACCCTGAGGAGGATCATCTGCAGCTGGACCACATTTAGATGAGATTCTAGATTCAAGCTAATGTTGGAGTGGGATAAGACTTTTTAGGAGGTGCTAGGAGAAGATGAGTGTATTTTGCATGTAGGAGGAAGAAAAATAAATTGTAGCGGAAGGACTGCAGCTCCTTTAAAATAAATTGTGACCTGCCAGGCATGGTGGCACATACCTGTAGTCCCAGCTACTCAAGAGGCTGAGTGAGGCAAGAGGATTGCTTGAGCACAGGATTTTGTGTGCTATGATTGTGCCTGTTAACAGCCACTGTGCACTAGCCTGAGCAACAAAGTAAGACCCTGTTTCTAAATAGTAACCAGAGAGTGGACAATTCTCTCCTCAAAAGATGGAGCTTAATTTCTCTCCCCTGGAGCACAGGGAGAATTAAATGACTCACTTCTAACTAATAAATATGGTAGAAGTGATAGTGTGTGATGTCTGAGATTAGTTCTAAAGCAGCACTGCAGGCTGCTCTCTCTTGGATCCTTGCTCTGGGGAAGAACACTCAAGCAGCTTTAGAAAAGGTCCACATGGCAAGGAATGGTGGTCTTTTGCCAACAGCATGTGAGTGATCCTTCTTCAGAGTGGATACTCCAGCCCCAGTAAAGCCTTCAAATGACAGCAGCCCTGGCTAACATATTGACTGCAACTTCATCAGAGAACTTGAGCCAGCTAAACTGCTCCTAAACTTCTGACCCACAGAAATGGTGAGATAATGAATGCTTGCTTTAAGTTGCTAAATTCTGGAATAATCTGTTATTTTAGCAGTAGATAACTAACATAAGCCACCAAGCATCATTTCCCTTGGTGAAGTTTCTGTTACATTAAAAGAAACTTAAAAATCACTGTCCTAAAATATGGCAGGAAGACAAAATGTATATACTTCCCTAAGTCTTTCACAAAGAAGATTTTAAATTCATTAGCCAAGATCTAGGAAAAAAAATATCAACTTTTAATTCTTTTAAATCTCAGCCTTCTTTGTTCCTCTCTGGGCAGAAAATGATCACTCTTGTTAAGTGAATAAGGAAATGATAAACTATGTGTTTGCCCTTTCACAGTATTTCATCAAGTTCCCCAAGGCATAAGTAAAATTGTTACTTTTAGGTCAATTTACAGATAGAAATACTAAGTATAAAAAATTAATCTACTTAACATTATGCACGTTTAGTGTAATGGGTAAACTATAAGACAAAAACCCTGGCATAAAAATGGAGTTTAGTACTTTTTTTCATTTAAACTCTACAGTTAGAATTCAGTGGTCCTCTTTGAGATACTTCCTAAAGAAATCTCAATATTTAACAACTTTAACCAAAACTGAAACTTCATTTCATTCTTTCAGTTACTATACGCTATCTGTTACTACAATCATTTTACAATCATTTGGTTGATAAGTTCTTTAAAAAAATTTTTTGAGACAGAGTCTTGCTCTGTCATCCAGGCTGGAGTGCCGTGGTGTGATCACAGCTCATTGTAGCCTTGATTTACTGGGCTCCAGTAATCCTTTCACCTCCTAAGTATGAGACACAGACTCACACCACCACAGTCGACTAATTTTTTAATTTCTTGCAGAGACTGGGTCTCACTACGTTGCCCAGGCTCGTCTCAAACTCCTGGGCTCAAGCAATCCTCTCATCTTGGCATCCTAAAGTGCTGGGATTACAACAGGCATAAGCCACCATTTCCGGTCCAGTAAGGTAGTTCTTAAAAATGGGGTTTCTTCAGAGAAGGAAACAAATCTATTTTGATCTAAATAATTAATGTGCTCTTCAAGTCTTTATAAACCTAGACGCTCAAGTTTGCATAAAGTAAGGCACTGAACATTTACTCTCTCATCATGACTTTTCTGATGAATCTTCCCATTTGGAAAGAGTTTCTTTAAACTGGGCACTATAAAAAAAATAAAATTACACAAAGCTTACATTGTTCTTATAACTTGTACTTCTATGCTTTCACCAAGGCCACTAATATGGGAGAATTAATTACTCAGAGTTGAATTCCCCTTTGGTTCTGGGCTCACCTCTATGATTAAATTCACAAGGACATAACAAAAATGATTTACCAGGGCTACTTCAGGCAGCTCTATGCCTTGGTGCTAACTTTGACACCCAAGTTGGAAACCTAATATAGCCCTAACCTAGGCATCATGTGTCTGTGTGTTGAACTCTGTCTTAGGGGTGCATGATCTTCATTATGCATAAAGTTACGAATTCACTTTGCATTTTAAATCAAGCTGTTCTCTCATTTTCCATAATGTATTAATACATTTCCACTAAGGTTTTGTAAGAAAACAGATCACTTGAATATGATTCACAAAGTCTGAGTATTGCTGTGCAGACAGGATTTTCGGCTTGAGTTGAATTTTTTTTTTTTTTTTTGAGACAAGGTCTCACTCTGTGGTCCAGGGTGGAATGCAGTGGCATGATCATGGCTCACCGCAGCCTTGACCTTTTGGGCTCAAGTGATCTTCCTGCCTCAGCCTCCCAGGAGTAGCTGGGACTACATGTGCACACCACTACACCCAGTTAATTTTTAAATTTTTTTGTAAAGAGAAGGATTCACTATACTGCCTAGGCTGGTTTCAAACTCCTGTGCTCAAGTGATCCTCCTGCCTTGGCTTCCCAAAGTGCTGGGATTACACATGTGAGCCACTGAGCCTGGCCTATAATCCACTTTTAATTTAGTTAATTTAGTGTGTATGCACATATGCCTGCAGTAGGCATATGTAATATTAGGCTGCCAAATCACAGACTTCCTCAAAAACCTTAAGTCTTATGCTGCTCTGAGTGTCAAGGTACCCAAAGGAAGAAGAAAATAGTGCATGGGATATACCTAACTTATTTATTGGTCCCTATGACTTGAGTCATGCCTTTCTTCTCTTTACATATTCAGTCTGAATTGGGTGTCCCTGAATTAAGTAAAATCGTTTATCCTCCTTTAATAAAGTGCTATACCCAGAAAACACAAAATTTAAACCACCAAACACAATACTAGTTTGTTGTTAAGGCTCTGCAAATCAAATACACAAATTAGATGTCCATTTCTCCTTTGAAAGACTGGAAGCAACCGGTCGCCACTCTCCTCCACCCCTCTTTTAACCTGAGGGTAGTTTCAGAAACCTTCTACCTCATTATACTAATATTTCTAAAGAGGGAGAAAAATTACAGCCTTCTAATTCAACTCACAGGACTTTGCAGGATCTGAGTAACTCGTTTCCTCTGCTCCATCATGTTGAAGTCTTGTCGTAGATCAGGAGACATATTCCTCTCCCTAATGTATTCTGGGTCATTTTCATTGATGCGGTCAAAATATCTCTCTTTGTGAGGAATGCTGGGAGGAGGGGGAGTGGTAATCACGCCTTGGCTGGCATCTGAGCTCATGTTTTAAGTCTGTGGATTACTCTTGTTATCTGCATTAATAAACACAAAGAAGGACATTCATGATAAATTCATTAAATTCAAAATTTACATGGGTGAAGCAGAACTTTTACATTTTGCCCTCAGAGTAACAGGTGCAACTTTGAAAAGTAGCTTCTCAAAAATATTAGAACAATTTTTTATTCTCATAAAAAGATCTTAGGGCCAGACGCGGTGGCTCAAGCCTGTAATCTCAGCACTTTGGGAGGCTGAGACGGGTGGATCACGAGGTCAGGAGATCGAGACCATCCTGGCTAACATGGTGAAACCCCGTCTCTACTAAAAAATACAAAAAACTAGCTGGGCGAGGTGGCGGGCGCCTGTAGTCCCAGCTACTCGGGAGGCTGAGCCAGGAGAATGGAGTGAACCTGGGAGGCGGAGCTTGCAGTGAGCTGAGATCCGGCCACTGCACTCCAGCCTGGGTGGCAGAGCGAGACTCCGTCTCAAAAAAAAAAAAAAAAAAAAAAAGATCTTAGATTATAATGCTTGATTGGAAATTGATACTTTCAGAGCTAACAGAAACTTATGGTTCAATCATATTAATGTCATCAACCGTGTGGTTTTTTTTTCTTTTTTGAGATGGAGTCTCACTCTGTCACCCAAGCTGGAGTGCAGTGATGTGATCTCTGCTCACTGCAACCTGTGCCTCCTGGGTTCAAGAGATTCTCCTGCCTCAGCCTCCCGAGTAGTTGGGGCTATAGGCGTGTGCCACCACGCCCAGCTAATTTTTGAATTTTTTTTAGTAGAGAAGGGGTTTCACCATATTGATCATGCTGCTCTCGAACTCCTGACCTCGTGATCTGCCCACCTCAGCCTCCCAAAGTGTTGGGATTACAGGCATGAGCCACTGTGCCCAGCTGTGCTGAAGTGATCCTCCTGCCTTGGCCTCCCAAAGCGATAAGATTACAGGGCATGAGCTTCTGTGCCTAGCCCCCAACTCTTATTTTTAATACCACATATGCAAAGGCATACTTTCTAAGTATTTCAGAGTAATAGGAACTAGTACAAACCAGTATGAATTACACTGGGAAAAAAATAGTCTTCAATAACAGTCTTTGAAAATGCTTCAAAGAATAAATTTTTAAAAAGTAGTTATAAAACTTGTGAACACTAAGGGTTTCCCTCTGATGTAGCCTTTGGCCATGCACATTAGAAACAAAGTATCATGTTGGGAGCCGTGGTGGCCCAGGCCGGTTGCCCTGGCACTCTGGGAGGCGAGGCTACACATTTGAAGCCAACCTGGTCAACACTGATTTAAAAAAAAAAAAAAAAAGAAACAAAGTATCATGTATATACAAAATTCTAGGTTTAAAATTTTTATGCAAATATTTATGCAACAACTATTCAACATGCATATTTAAAAAACATTAGGTTCAAGATACAAATAGATGAAATACTCTAGAATGGTGGCTTTCAAACATTTGATATTGTATTCACATACAAATATATAAGATACATAACTGAAATAAATTAATGACATACTTCCCCTTACTACGTGGTACATTCCGATATTTTCTATTTTAATCTATTTCATTTTAATAAACGCTAGTCAAATGGATTCATGATCCACTAATGGGTTATGACCCACAGCTTGAAAAACAATGCCCTAGAAGTTATGGTCAGGTAGGAAACGGAAGGGAGAAGGGGTAGGAAATGCTAATTGAGAATGAATATATGCCAGAGAGGAGAGTAAGACTGATTTTTTTGAAGAAATATTGTAGCTTATTACATATTTCTTTACGTGTTAATATTTTTAAAATAGTACTCTTACAGTAAATCACATTTTTGCAATTTTTTTTTTTTAAATAGAGTTTAGGCTGGGCATGGTGGCTCATGCTTATAATCCCAGCATTTTGGGAGACTGAGGTGGGAGGATCACTTGAGCCCAGGAGTTCCAGATCAGCCTGGGCAACATAGAGAAACCCTGTCTCTACAAAATAAATTAAAAAAAAAAAAAGCCGTATGTGTTGGCAGGCACCTGTAGTCCTATAGTTCTAGCTACTCAGGAGGTGGAGGTGGGAGGATTCCTTGAGCCCAGGAGGTTGAGGCTGCAGTGAGCCATGATCACATCACTGCATTCCAATCTGGGCGATGGGTGAGGCAAAAAAGTTTCTGTATTCAGGTCGGGCACAGTGGCTCATGCCCATAATCCCAGCACTGTGGGAGGCCAAGGCGGGCAGATCACGAGGTCAGGAGTTCGAGACTAGCCTGGCCAACATAGTGAAAGACTGCATTTACTGAAAAGACAAAAAATTAGTCGGGTGTGGTGGCAGGTGCCTGTAATCCCAGCTACTTGGGAGGCTGAGGCAGGAGAATCGCTTGAACCCGGGAG
>NW_012108697.1:5778203-5812178 GCF_000951045.1 Mandrillus leucophaeus
GTATCAATAATTTGTTCCTTTTCACTGTTGAATGCTATTCTATGGTATGGCTGTATCATTTGTTTAATCATTTGCCCACTGAAAGATGACTGGTTAGTTATTTCCAGTATTTGACTATTATATAATTATAGCATATTTTTTCATTAATGGCAAAAAGTAGAAACAACCCAAACATCAACTGATAAACACAAAGTATTTTGTCATATGGTAATCCAGAAAGTGGAATATTACATAGCAATAAAAGGAAATGGAATACTGATATGTGCTTCGACATGTATGAACCTTGAAACATTGTAAGTGAAAGAAGCTAGTCACCAAGGACCACATATTGTATGACTCCATTTATATGAAATGTTTAGAAAAGGCAAACCTATAGAGGTAGAAAACAGATTAGTAGCTGCCTAGCGCTATAGGAAAATGAACATGTTCTAAAATTATTGTGGTGATAACTGTACAACTCTGTGACTATATTAAAAACTACTGAATTATATACTTTATATGGGCAAATTGCATGGTATGTGAATTATCTCCATAAAATGGTTATTTTAAAAATCCAACCTGAGAAGCCACTGACCACCTTGTAAGCTTGGGAATGGGGACTATCTTGTAAGTCCTCACAGTGGAAGAGAACTCCATAAATGGGGGCTGAATTAAGTTACTTTACTATATCACAACTCCTTCCAAATAAATCTGGTTTGCATTATTTCTAAGCTGGGAATAGTAAAAACAATCTTTTGAAAACAAGTTACTACTTATAAAAAAATCTTTCCAAACTTAAAATTCTTGGCAGTTTGAACAGCTTTCTCTAGAATAAGCAAAGAGATGGTTGTACTTTCAAGTACTAGACCTATTGTTTCACACTTAAAAGAATAATCAAAGATATGCCAAGACCTCAAAGCAGCATATTTGGTTAAAAAACAAAACAACAAATGCTATTTTAGTTTTTCTTGATGAAAGTTACTATGAAATTGTAAAGTTATTTGAAGTTCTAGAAAACAACTTAGACCCTACACAAACTATAAGCTACCATCCTTAGATCAACTAGTGAAATTTTCTTCATTTTAAGTTCAAAAGACATGAGCTACTTTTAAATGCTAGCCAAAATTTTATACACAACTGACATGGAAATCGACAGATCTGAAAACTTGAAGCAGACATAGATAAAAATGAAGAAAAATGGGAGAAAAAACTCAAATGAACATGGCATTGAGCAGCACTGAGTAATACAGATGGCACTAAGTGCGCAAATGGAGAAAAATTTAATTATCCCACAAAGTACTAGGATCTTATTCCTAAAGGCTATTGATTTTATATGAGCTTCTCTTGAAATATTTCAGACTAGATTCAACGATTACTTTTTACAGAGAGGAAACTATACTCAGTGGTGTTGAGTGACTTTTCTAAAGTTACATTGTTCAAATATCATATTATAAAATCATAATAATGATGTTTATTAGCATTACCATGTCATCCAGATTGCCCCATAATCAAAATTTACTCCTTCAATGAAATTTAAGAAAGAAAACAGACCTATCACACCATGTTTATGTATGTAAGAAGGGCTAAAACTCTAGTACTTGTAATAGACTTAATGGTCCATTTGCCTAGCATGCACAGAAAAATAGACGTACAAGTGGGGTAGTTGTATAATGGCGGTTTATTTGACCTAAATACCAAAGGGACAAGTTTTAAGTAACTACATCATTAAATATTAAAAAGTACCCATTAACATTTTATCAATACGGTATTCCCCTCAACTGCAGTTTCAGTTACCTGTGGTCAACCACTGCTCAAAAATAGGCGAGTACAGTACAATAAGATTTTGAGATAGAGGGAAAGACCACATTCATATAACTTTATATTTTTCATACATACATACACACACCCACACACCATAAAGACACTTGGTATCTTTGCCAAAACATATAAATAAGATGCATAAAGACAAAGACTATTAAGAGATGGGCACACCAAGAAGTCAATGAGGCAGGCAGATAAATGGTATAATAAAATATCATGGAACATTCCACACAACTTTGAGTTCCAAACAAAAAGGAACTACACGCAAGGTAAGGACCGTTAAATTGGCTCAAGTCCATCTGAAAAGGAGACTATGTTGGCTATTGATCAGTATCTAGGAAGTCCTAACTCTTTACCTGACAGATGACCGCTATGTCTTAATTAGAAGCTATTGACAAAATGACATTGACTGTGCTCTGGGTAATAATAAATTGTATTTAAGTTTTACTTTTGTTTCTAAAGCTAATTTAGCATCATATTAAAAGAATTGAGGGCTTTATTATGAAACAAAGAAAACAGAAAAAGATTCTGTTGAGACCTAAAGAGTTAAGACAAGTATAAAACATCAACTGAATGAGTGGTAATTGAAATTGTTCTAAGATAGATACTAAATAGAAATGCATGTATACATAAACATATCTAAACTACAAAATCAGTAATTTAATGAAACATTTTAAAGCAATCACAGAATTTCAGGTACTATGCTCTACACAGATTATCTCATTTAATATCCTTTACAACTCTGGCCAGGTGTGGTGGCTCATGCCTGTAATCCCAGCACTTTGGAAGGTCAAGGTGGGCGGATCACTTGAGGTCAGGAGTTGGAGACCAGCCTGGCAAATATGGTGAAACCCCATCTCTACTAAAAATGCAAAAATTAGCCGGGCATGGTGGCATGCATCTGCAATCCCAGCTACCCAGAGGCTGGAGCAGGAGAATTGCTTGAACCCAGGAGGTGGAGGTTGCAATAAGCCAAGATTGCACCACTACACACCAGCATGGGTGACAGAGTGAGACTCTGTGCCCCCAACCTCGAAGAAAAATCCTTCACAACTCTATGAAAAGGTGACCAGTACCCCAACTTTATAGATAAGAAAACTGAGGATTTTTTTTTCCAGTTTTAAAAACAAATTGTAGTTATTTAAAGTATACAACATAATGTTTCCCCACACCTTTTATGTTAGGTTCAGGGGGTACATGAGCAGCTCTGTTACATGGGTAAATTGTATGTCATTGGGGTTTGGTGTACAAATGATTTCATAAGCCAAGTAAGTGAGCAAAGGACCCGACAGGTAGTTTTTCCACCTTCACCTTCACCTTCTTCCTACCCTCCCCATTCAAGTAGGCCCAGTGTCTATTGTTCCCACCTTTGTGTCCATGTGTATTCAATGTTTAGTTACCATTACAGGTGAGAACATGCAGTATTTGGTTTTCTGTTCCTGTGTTAATAATGCTTAGGGTAATGGCCTCCAGCTGCATCAATGTGGCTGCAAAGGACAAGATTCCTTTTTTTTTTTTTTTAACTGCTGCATATTATTCCATGGTATATATGTACCAAATTTTCTTCATCCAGACTACTGTTATGGATATCTAGGTAGTTGATTCCATGTCTTTGCTATTGTGGATAATGCTGCAATGAACGTACTTGTACTTGTGTCTTTTTGGTAGAATAATTTATATTCCTTTGGGTATATACCGAGTAATGGGACTGCTGGGTCAAATGGTAGTTCTGTTTTAAATTCTGTGAGAAACCTTCACGCTGGCTGCACAGCAGTGTATAAGTGTTCCCTTTTCTCCACAACCTCGCCAACATCTGTTATTTTCTGACATTTTAGTAACAGTCATCCTGACTGGTATGAGAAGGTATCTCCCTGTGGTTTTGATTTGCACTTCCCTGATGATTAGCAATGTTGAGTATTTTTCCATATGTGTGTTGGCTGTGTGTATGTCTTCTGAGAAGTGGAGGTTCATGTCCTTTGACTATTTTTTTATGGGGTTGTTTACCTGTTGGGTTAAGTTCTTTATAAACTCTGGATATTATATCCAGATGTATAGTTTTGGATGTACAGTTTGTAAATATTTTCTACCATTCTGCAGGTTGTCTGTTTTCTATGTTGACAGTTTACTTTGCCGTGCAGAAGTCTAATTACGTCGTACTAGTTTTTGTTTTTTCGCAATTGCTTTTGGAGACTTCATTGTGAAATCCAGGTTTTCTCCTAGAGTTTATAGTTTTAGGTCTCACATGTAAGTCTTTGATCCATCTTGAGTTGAATTTTGTATATGGTGAAAGGAAGGGGTCCAGTTTCAATCTTCTGCATATGATGGCTAGTCAATTATCCCAGCACCATTTATTGAATAGGGAATTCTTTCCCCATTGCTTGTTATTGTTGACTCTGTCAAAGATCAGACGGTTGTAGGTGTGCGGCTTTATTTCTGGGTTCTCTAACCTGTTCCATTGGTCTATGTGTCTGTTTTTGAACCAGTACCATGCTGTTTTAGTTTCTGCAGTCTTGTAGTATAAAAATTGAGGTTTAATAATTTGTCTCAGATTACCAAAGGTTCTTCACAAATAAGGAAATTCCTCATGGTTATAGATCTTGACAGGCATGGTGGAGTTAGCCAAAAAAGATGAGATGGCTCAAAGGACTATCATATCCTAGAGATATATCTAGCCATTAGATCACTGCCTTTATTTGGGGGGAGGGGGCTGAAAATATTATATCGCAATATTCAACACAAAGTGGAAATAGTAAATATTCTAAAAGTAGCAATAAAATTTGCACAAAGTCTTCCATGGCTATCAAACCTACACATGTGGAAACCTACCTACCTCTCTGGCCTATTGCCGGAATTGTCAGATTGATCCATATCATTCTTAAATTTCTGAACCTCCTTTTAGTTCTTTTGAAATGATTTCTGTTATCTTTAAAATGAGACTAAATTCTAAACCTCAACATAAAGTCCAGGAAACAATAAATCTGTAGTTGTTTAGTAAAAGTTAGGACTGAGCCTTAGTTTAAAATCCAGCTTAAAGTCAAGAGAAAAAAACCCCACAACAAAAACAAAATAGTAACAGCAACCCACTGTGGTACTAAATGTTCTGTGCTTAATGTTTTATAAATAAAAATATGATACTAATTAATATAAACTCTTAGCAAACATGAGTTTCCCTGTGATTGTACAACTGAAACAAAGCAGTTAGATGTAGTCATAACACATACATTGTTCATAATGTAAATGCAGAACAGTAAGTAAAAAAATGTTGAGTAGGGGTTGGGCACGGTGGCTCACGCCTGTAATCCCAGCACTTTGGAAGGTCAAAGTAGGCGGACTGCCTGAGCTCAGGAGTTCAAGATAAGCCTTGACAACATGGTGAAACCCCATCTCTACTAAAAATACAAAACATTAGCGGGGCGTGGTCATACATGCTTATAGTCCCAGCTACTCGGAGGCCGAAGCATGAGAATCGCTTGAACCTAGGAGGCGAAGGGTGCCGTGAGCTGAGATCACGCCACTGCACTCCAGCCTGGGCGACAGAGCGAGACTCTGTCTGCCAAAAAAAGTCAAGTAGGTGCTTGTTATGTCAACATAATCATTCAACAGGGTGACTCAAAGACTAAAGACAGAGTTGGACAATGCTGAGGATCAATCTAACCTCTGTATCACTAAAGTACCAATACTTGATGAAGGATATTTTATTGATCTACATTACCTGTTACAAGGAACAGTGAGGCAAACAGATTTCCTTTTTTTTTTTTTTGAGACAGAGTCTCACACCGTCACCCAGGCTGGAGTGCAGTGGCGCCATCTCGGCTCACTGCAAGCTCCACCTCCCAGGTTTACGCCATTCTTCTGCCTCAGCCTCCCGAGTATCTGGGATTACAGGCACCTGCCACTACCTCATTTTTTGTATTTTTAGTAGAGACGGGGTTTCACCATGTTAGCCAGGATGGTCTCGATCTCCTGACCTTATAATCCGCCCGCCGCAGCCTCCCAAAGTGCTGGGATCACAGGCGTGAGCCACCGCACCCAGCCTAGGCAAACAGATTTCTGTACTTGAGGTCATGGTAGGGTTTGGGAGAGGGAGAGAGATAGTTACTTGCTTAGACATTGGTAGAGGTGAAAATAACATTCATTGGCAACTTGAAACAAAAATCTTTATTAAAATGAGGTCAAATTTACCAATTACAATGGCCATACAAGGGGCAGGGTTACAAAGCTGAAAACAGGTATAGAAAGTTCAGAGAAAGCATTTCTTCAAGTCCAAACTCAATCATTAATCATTATCTAACATTAACTTGACTTGTTCCCAACATAAACCATTTGGAAAAGTAAATATGAAACTGATTTTATACATATATCATATATATTATAAACATATATCATATATACATTGTGTGTGTGTACATACATACATATATATATGTATTCCTATAAAATGCGTAAAACAATCAACCACAGAAAGGCAATCCCTCAAGTATCTTACAGAATCCAAAGACACATGGCCTTGGTGCACCTTTACTCTCCTTTCTACAAAATATGATGAACATTCTATATACATTCCCTTAGTCACCATTTGTCTTCAACATGGAGTTTTGAAAAATGGTTGAGAAAACAAAAGACGGGTTCCCCACCCCACAGCCCCACCCCCTCCTTAGAGAAAGCTGACAGAGACTAGTGGATTGATTACTTGGATGTGCGTCTCAGACATTTAGTTTCTGTTGGGTTCCCTGCTATTAGAGAAAATTTTAAAATTGAGATCCAGGAAACTATCCAAAACTTGACAGCTCATGATAAATGAGAGGTTTTAAAAAGAGGAATCACCAGAAATTATTATTTTTAAATAAACAGTCATTGCTCTCAATTTCAGGAGATATCTTAAGTCTTTCACTCTTATTTGGTAGTCTTTCCAGGCAAAAAGTTTTTTTTTTTTTTTTAAAGAAACATCAACTCTCACATACTTTGTACTTTACTGCATACCCAACTCTACAAATCTCAGTGACTCTTTTGTAAAATGAATATTCAAATCAAATAATACAGGAAATTTAACTTCCCCAAATTTTAATCTTACATCTACCTATTTCACAAGATGAAATTAGATTTTAACTGAAGAAACGCAAATAATCCAACAAAGCTTATTATTAAAAATGAGCTGAGTCTGCAAAATAAATATGCACTGAAAACTCTAGTCTAGGAAATCGATTCGTTACCATGGACCATATTTCTGGGTTCCATTCCTAATACAGTCATTGTGACATGCCATGGTGGGAAAGGGAGGGATGGAAAGGCACAAAAAAAATGAGACAAAGTTCCTTATTTTAAAAATTGGAGGAAAATACACAAAAAAATATTAAAGAACCACAGGGTGTAAGTACCAAGAGTTCATTTTGATCTACTATTTCAGATATTCAAGCTAAAGATTTTGGGCTTTCATAACTTATAAAATACAGCTGCAAAAGTCAATCCAAAAGCTGTAGGTAACTCAACACACTGTAACTGCAAAGCAGTCTGATTTGAAGGAGGCGTTTCTGCCTTCAGATTTTGGCTGCTAAGGAACATTTCAAGATCATCAAAACTTGATCTGTTTTCTTTATGAAATGCCTAATATTGTGCCACGAAAATGCATCTTATTAAGTGCAGATAATGGTACCTGAAAATTACTTTCAAAAATACTTTTTGGTTATAACCTGCCACGTTAGCAACTGGTTAATGGTTTTAAGTGGAAGTTCACAAAAAGAGATTTTTATCAATCTCAGATATCTGTTTCTCAAAACGGATTTGTCGAAAACCAGCTTTTTCAAATGAATCATCTTTTAGATCTAGAGATTGACATTCAGCCATACTACCATACTACACTGGTTGAATAGTGTCTTCCCTAAAAATTCATGTCCCCACAAGCTCAGAATGTGGCCTATTTGAAAATAGGGTTTGTAGATCAAATTAAGATGAGATCATACTGGGTTAGGGTGAGTACTAAATCCAATGATGGGTATCTTTATAAGAGGAAAGTGAAAGAGATGTGGACACAGAGTAACAGAGAAGACACACAGGAAGAAAAAAGACCTGTGATGACAGGGTAGAGATTGAACTGATGCAGCACAAGCCTAGGGACCAAGCTGCAAGCTGGGAACCACAAGAAGCCTGGGGAGGGGCATGGAACAGATTTTTCCCTCAGACCCCTCAGAAAGAACCAATCCTGCCAACACCTTGATTTTGGACCTCTGGCCTCCAGAACTGTAAGAGAACAGATCTGTTGTTTTTAGCCACTGGAATTGCAGTACTTTGTTACAGCAGTTCTAGGAAACTAACACATATACTGTTCCAATGGAATTTCCATCCTAATATCTATTTTTGAAAGCATTTTACCATCAACAGTGCGAAAAGATAGCACACCTTTGTAGAATCCATGTCAGCTCTTCAGAAATAACAAATTGTCAAAACACTAACCTGAACAAGACATCTGATATACACAAGTACAATGCAAAATTCTGGTTTTCCACCAGATGGAAATGGCAGGTCCTTTGCCAACTACCCTGTCAGTGTTTCCAAGGAAATCTAAAGCAAGAAAAATATGAACATTCTTATCACATCAGATGAACAAAAATTTCTTTGTAAAACTGAAGAATCATAATGAAGGACAATGACAAATTATGCAGTGGGTCTACTGCTTCCATCATAGCGGAAACACTGTTAAAGCAGTTACTAAAGCAAAATACTATAGAATATATTTTTACTTAAGCAAAGATGGACTTAAAAGCCACTTGCTCAGGGCCAAGTGTGGTAGCTCACACCTGTAATCCCAGCAATTTGAGAGGCCAAGGCAGGTGGATCACCTGAGGACAGGAGTTCAAGACCAGCCTGGCCAACATCCCTAACTAAACCCCATCCCTACTAAAAATACAAAACTTAGCCAGGCGTGGTGGTGGGCGCCTGTAATCCCAGCTACTTGGAAGGCTAAGGCAGGAGAATTGCTGGAACCTGGGAGGCAGAGGTTGCAGTGAGCTGAGATGGCGTGCCACTGCACTCCAGCCTGGGCAACAGAGCCAGACTCAGTCTCCAAAAAATGAAAAAAAAAAAAAAAAAGTCACTTCTCAGGTGAGTGGGTTTCTTGCCATGTGTACATATATGCTGCATTTCTGCTATTCTACTCACATTGGAGACCACCGAACCCACACCTTGCAGGTTCATGCCAGGCTCTGGGACCCTTGGATTATGAGAAACCCTAATAAATTAGTTTAGTATTTCAGCATCAAGTCAGTCTTGCTGTTGTTCCCACTCTGATGTTTGACTTTCATTTGAATCTTGTGTATTAGTTTGTTCTGACACTGATGTAAAGAACTACCTGAGACTACATAATTTATAAAGAAAATCGGTTTAATTTACCACAGTTCCACAGGCTGTACAGGAAGCTTGGCTGGAGAGGCCTCAGGAAACTTACAATCATGGCAGAAGGGTGAAGGGGAAGCAAGCACATCTTCACATGGTGGCAGGAGAGCAAGTGAGTGAAGGAGGAGGTGCTACATATACACTTAACCAACAAGATCTTGTGAGAACTCTATCATGAGACAGCACTAGGGGGATGGGACTAAACTATTAGAAACCACCCTCATGATCCAATCAACTCCTGCCAGACCCCACCTCCAACACTTGAGATCACAATTTAATATGAGATTTGGATGGGGACACAAAGCCAAACCATACTAAGCCTGTTTTTTGTTGTTGTTTTGGGGACAGAGTCTCACTCTGTCCCCAGGCTGGAGTGCAGTGGCATGATCTTGGCTGTGATCTCCACTTTCTGGGTTCAAGCGATTCTCCTGCCTCTGCCTCCCAAGTAGCTGGGACTACAGGCACGTGACACCATGCCCAGCTAATTTTTGTATATTTAGTAGAGATGAGGTTTCACACTGTTGGCCAGGATGGTCTCAATCTCCTGACCTTGTGATCCACCTGCCTTGGCCTCCGAAAGTGCTAGGATTACAGATGTGAGCTACTGTGCCCAGCTTTTTTTTTGGGACAGAGTTTCACTCTTTGTCACCGAGGCTGGAGTGCAATGGTGTGATCTCGGCTTACGACAACTTCCACCACCCAGGTTCCAGCGATTCTCATGCTTCAGCCTCTCGAGTAGCTGGGATTACAGGCTTGCACCACCATGCCCAGCTAATTTTGTATTTTTAGTAGAGAAGGGGTTTCTCCATGTTGGTCAGCCTGGTCTCTAACTCCTGACCTCAGGTGATCCACCCACTTTGGCCTCCCAAAGTGCTGGGATTACAGGCGTGAGCCACCATGCCCGGCCCAAGTCTGTTTCTTAATCATTAAACTCTGAGCCACTCCACTCACTCTCAAGCAGCCTAATTTACTTTCTTGTTTCTCTATCAGGTAACTTCAAATACTTTTACAATTGAAGGTCTATGCCTGAACCCTGGGGCCCACATCTCAGTCTTACACCCTTCTATCATTTGCCACTGTTCCCTGAGGTCACCTGATAGCTCACATCTTTGCATATGGCAGTAGATCTCTGAAGCCATGCAGATCTCCCTGGTACTGACTGGATCTGGACTTCTACCAAGCGCTGCCCTTTGCCAAAAATTTCCTGTCCCTAAACTCTGCCTATGTGCTACAGTTTGACACCTACTAAATCTCACTCATATTGACTGTTGACATACCTGGACTCATTCCTATTGCCCATTTCTGGGGATCTGCTCCCGACTGCTTACCTGGATTCCAGGTTCCTTGTCAGGTGTATTCAGCCAGTCCAACTCCATTACAGAGACCATCCTTTTTAGTTTTTTTTTTGAGACTGAGTCTCACTCTGTCACCCAGACTGGAGTGCAATGGCATGATCTCAGCTCACTGCAACCTCCGCCTCCCAGCTTCAAGTGATTCTCCCTGCCTCAAACTCCCAAGTAGCTGGGATTACAGGTGCCCACCACCATGCCCAGCTAATTTTTGTATTTTTAGTAGAGACAGGGTTTTGCCATGTTGGACAGGCTGGTCTCGAACTCCTGACCTTAGATGGTCCACCCGCTTCAGCTTCCCAAAGCACTAGCATTACAAGCGTGAACCACTCCGCCTGGTCTCCTTCTTACTATTTGAATGTGTGTGTTTTTTCATTAAACTACATTGGAATAAATACACTTTTATGTGGAAAGAGTGGACATAATCAGTAAAATATCCAATATTTCTTGAACACCTACTATTGTCTGATATTGTTTTAAAAAGTAGCATGTTTTAACTCATTTCACCCTCACAAAACCCTGTGAGAGGTAGGTGTTAATATCTCCATTTTACAGGCAAGGAAGCAAGCACACAGGTTACTTGTCCAAGGTCACACAAGAACTGTATTGTGGAGCTTAGATATAAATTCAAGTAGACTAGTTCCAGAATTCGCGTTCTTAACCAGCACACTCTATTACAACTCTACTACCCTCACTCCCAAAGATGTTTTCAAATTTTGAGTCATTTCAAACCTACATCTGTTAAGATTCTTTGGCTAAATATTTTTAACTCCTCCCCAACCCCAGCCTCAAATCTAAGTTCCCACCTCTAATGCAAACCCTTTAACAAAACATGTATTTTCAGAGATTGAATTTTCTTAAAATGAAGTTTATATGAACATAAATACATAAACAATAAACCTAAAAATCCTGGCACTTAGGATTTTGCTTATTAAATCAATACTCAGTAAAATCCCCTCAGTATTCGCCAAATTAAATCTTCAACAAACTGTAATCCAAACTATAATAATGAACTTTAGAAAAAGGGAGGGCCCCTCTAGATCCTGGTATCCAGATTATATATGCCCCATTATTTCATTTTGAACTGTGTTGGACATTAACTGCCATGCAAGCTTGTGTGTGCATTTAAAGAGGTCTCAGCTCTGTCCTGATAAAACAGGATTTAGCTTTGAAAAGTAGGCCTAGATGATATGAGTAAGAATTCTAAAAATGTATGCATACATTGATATTTTATGACACAAACTAATTCATATCAAAAAAAGGAGGGGAATTAAAATTATTTCTAACATGAAGAAACTGGAAATAACGAGAAGATAAAGAGACAACAACCCAAGTCTCCAGTCCACTGCTGGAAACTGAACTCTCAATACAAAGAGAAAATCTGGAAAAAGACCTGAGAAGTCCAATATCAAATTCGGAAAAAGAGAAAACATTAAATTAATTCACTACTTAATTTATGGAGGAAAGTTTATCAAAAACAACAGAAATGCAGATTTTAAAAGAACGAAGAATAACTTTCATACCTTTGTTAGGACTGTGAGAAAGAAAACACTGCTTTGTAAATACAAATAGGAACTCTTCCAACAAGAGTTGTTTTCCCTGATATTACCTAATGAGAGCCAAAAGAGGAAGAGTATCCTTAGACTCTAAAGGTGTTAGAGCTTAAAAGGATGTAAGATATTACCAAATCTTATTCTCCTCATTTCTTACATGGAGAAAGGCAGAACAGGTCCTAAGAGAGAGTGGTGTGTCCCAAGCCCCTCAATTTATCTTACCCAATACTTTTCACTTTATCTAGATTAGAATGAGATACGTAAGACTGTAGACCTTATGATCTGTTGCTATAAGAAAAATTTAAAACATGAACTGCACTTAGGAATTTATTTAACTGAAGATTTTGTTAAGAAAACACATTTCAGGTGCTACTGTACATTACATAAACTATTAACTTTTATTTTTTAAAGCCAGGTAATGTCCTGTTACAATTTCTTGATTTTAAGGGGTTTGTAGGTATGTGCTCATGATTAATACACAAAACATTTTGTTGGTGTTATTTCCATAACAATCTAAAGCAATTTTTACTATTTTAAAATAATGAGAGTGCTTTTCTTTCAAGCTTTCATGGTAATTCACTAAGAAGAGTAAAACTTCATGACTCAGCTTTTTGTGCCCACTCACACATGCCTAAAAGGTCCACTGAAATTGCTTGCTATATTTTAAATTCCAGCTTGAAGTAGGACTCTTGTTTTTCTGAGGCTCACAAAGACTAGACTCACAACTTAGTTCTATAGTGTCTATTTAGCTGGACTTAAAGCCTACATCAAGTACTTTATTGTCAAATAAAAAGCTATCTATGAGGAGCTTAGTAACTTAAGTAGCTCTCTAGAGTTTGGTAAATATTTTGTGTCTACTTTTGATCTCTATTGTCTAGGAAGGGTTCTGTCAAGTTGTAAAGTGCTAGAAAGTGTTGTTTTAAACTTTTAAAAGGTAGTAAGAGTACTACAACTCTGGGATCCTTGGTTGCAACAAAGAAGCACAAAGTCAACTACTATAGTTTTCCAAAACCACCATTTCCTCAGACCCTCCCCCAAGGAAATAAAAGAGCATCCAGGAAGTCCCATCTTTAAAAAAAATA
The DNA here is from genome assembly GCF_000951045.1 of Mandrillus leucophaeus. NCBI lineage: Eukaryota > Metazoa > Chordata > Mammalia > Primates > Cercopithecidae > Mandrillus > Mandrillus leucophaeus. The sequence goes on from NW_012108697.1 coordinate 5,791,374, forward strand.
CTTAGCTATCAGCCTGGGGCTTCTAAAATTCAGGCCCTGAAAAAAGGACAGGAAAGACCTCAAAGTCTATCCCTATTAGGTTTAGAGGGAAATGACTCTTCCTAATAAAAGCCATCCATCCCCCTGATTGTTGCTTTGCTCACCATATTTCTTACACATTTGGACTGTTTTCCCCTCTCATCTCCATCCATCCATCCATCCAATATTTGTCCATACTTTGAATTCTTATTCAAAAGCCAACCCCTTCCATGGTGACTTTCCTAAGTTCCTCCATCTTAGCTCTCCCTGCAACCTTAGTGCTCAAAGCACTTTGTCATAGTCTGTACTGTCTTTTAATTATTTGAATATGTCTGCCGGCTCCAAGTAACTGGGTCTACATTTTTTCCTTTCTTTACTGTCCACTTAGAGTTACTCAATAAGGGTTTATTAACTCAGTGAGGTGAGTAGGGCTATTAACTCATAAAACCCCTATTTTCTCTACTTGTCTTAGAATAAACCAGGGCAGGGAATCTAGAGCAAACTTTGAAAACTGGGTTATTCGTGGTTTGATAAGACTGGCCAAGTATCCAAGATGGTTAAGGTAATGAATATTGTGACCTGAATATGAAATGTCTTAAGCTGACTGAAAAGTAATTACACAAAAAAGTGTGAAAGTATGAGAAGAGCATTATCGGTATCTGGAAATATTTAAAATAAGTAAATACATACATAAAACAGCAATTTCTAAAAATATATATTTACCGCCATGTTTTGAGACCAGGTACAAATAATGATACAAAAACGTTATCTTCAAACACCAAAGAAACTACTGATCCAATCAATCAGCAAACCCTAATTCAGGTGTTAGGAAAAGGTTGTGAAGACTACATAAGGCACAGCTCTGATTCCTGCCCTTAAGGACTTTGCAGTTTATTAATAATTGTGGAGAGAAGTAAACCGAATAAGCTATCTCGTAAGACAGTTTAATGTTTTATAGGAGAACTTGAATTCGTGGCTTCCAAAACTCAAAATAGGCCTTTAAATAGACATTTTTCATACCCAAAAGGTATGTTTAAAATAATTCATTCTTATCTAAGGACAGGAAGTGTGTAGAGTAAGCCTGCAAAAGGTCATCACCACTATTAAAGCATTTTTTTTTCCTGATCTTTTTAACTGTCATGACTTTTATGCCCAACAGTTACTGATGGTCAAATGTATTCTGAAGCTCAGCCAAAGCTTTTTTTTTTTTTTTTTTAGAGTGATACTCAAAACAAAGCAAATATTGGCTTAGTCATGACACTTGTTGTTCTAAAACGTTAATAGCCTATTGTTCACTGTGGTTGTCTCAACAAGATAATACATTGAAAAACAGCATTTCCTGATAGGAAGTGAATTCCCACTGTGTGTCACAGGACCCTAGCCAAATGCTGGGCTCCAAAGGAGAAATAGCAGTGCCTTCTGGGACTGTGTAGAGACTTCCCCCTCGCTAGTTTAAAATGTCTGTTTCAGCTCAAACTACAATCTGACTGATTTTGCTACCATAGGACTGTTTTCCTAAAACGGCTTCAAATGCTTTAGACAACGTTTGTTCAACATCCTGTAGACAGCAGCATCCTGTATATTTCTAACTATGAAGAATTTCCTTAGTTAAACATGCCACAGTGGATGGGGTAATTTGACAAAGAAGCCATCAGGATGTATCTTCAAAACAGTATGTGACCATTTTCAAGCGTGGTTTCATATAAGCAATTGTTAAAAAAATCATAATATATGAAGCACAACAATTGCAACAGATTTTCGCATTTCACACATCAGATATGTTTTAGTAGACAAAAATTTAGGCTCAATTAATTAGTCCAAGCACCACAGCATTATTTAAGAGTTCAATTAGTGAGAAACTGATGTCACCAGCAGACCCTCATACAGAAGTGGAGAAGTGCCTCCAAAGTAACTGACACTGTACTAAGACATTAAGACCTCCTTTTTAAACACTGAAAACATACTTTTCATCTATTTTCACAGATACGAATTTAAATTTTTTTTTTGTTGCCAAGTTCCAAATCACCAGTGGATATTAGAAAGCTTCAACAATGCAAGAAACAGGAGCAGTTGTCATTTTAGTGGATTCTAAGCAAGACTGTCCAAGTTACCCAGGTATTCCCAGCATTTAATTCAGTGCTTAGCTGCTAGAAGGTCTTCGATACATTTTGCTAAGTGGAACTGTATGTCAAAAAATGTGTATGAAAATTAACAAGGAATACTAATAATTATCTAGCATTTTTTGAATAATGAATAATACCTCAGATTATAGAAAAGTATATTCAAGGTATATTAAGCCTTCTGCCAAGAAGTTAAGGTAACCACCACACAAACATACAAACTCTCCTACCTTATAGCCAAGAAAATGTCTTTATCTTCCAGTTGTAATTACACAAATCAAATGAAGTTCTTACATCATTTTATCATTAGAACAGCTGTCATTTGATTGAATTATGACACTAAAACTGTGAAAAAGGCAATGCTAGGCAATGGTAAACATCGTATGTGTGATGCAGCAAAAATGACTGCTTTTGTTACTTTATAACTTTGCCATGTAACTTTGTAACTTTGCTGGCAGGATATATTTCACCTCTAAAGCAGCTTCCTCAGCATCAAATTTGAAAACTTTAGTTAAGTAATGTCAGTTTTGGCATTTAAGGAAACAAGGAGATGGATTAAAGGGCTAGAATGTGCAAACAGTTTAAGCAAGAAACCTGAAGCCCAGTTTCAAAGCTCTAGGATTACTTCTGAATGGTCAGACTCACTGAAAATTATAAGGATCCATTTTAAAAACAAACATAACCTCACAATCTTCTTCCTCAAGTATTCAAGTTTGATAAAAAGGATTTGCTTTTAATTCTGGAATGCGTTTGATACTTTTGAAATTGACTTTTTAGAAAAGAATAGTTTATATAAAATATAGAATGATATTCAACTTTCCTTTTTTACATTCTTAAACTTTAAACTGGCTTAGACCATATGGAAGGTCAAATAAATTACAGACCACACAATATATATAAAAGATGTTTTTTAGTTAAATACGAGAAACTTCATATAATTTGGGCTATCCAGTTTAAATCAATATTCCAACAAAAATACTACACAAATATTGAAGTTGAAAGGGATACTAAAACTCATCTACTTCAAACCTCTCATTTTATAGATGGTAAAACTGAGGATTCAAGGAGGTCAGGTGACCCAATCCCACATCCAAGTTACCCGACTTTGAACCCAATGTTCTTTCACTATTCTGCTGAGAAATGACTTCCTCCTAGGGCAGTTCTTACCCACCCCCACCCAAGAATGCCTGGGATAGTGCCGCCTACTTTTGGAGCCCTAGTCTGATAAACAGAAGTTGGTGAGGGAATTTTCCCTTTCCACACATCACTATTATACCTTCTCTATAGTACCCAAGTTCTAGGTTCTGTCCCAAAACGGAGGTAGGAGAAGACTAATAGCATAAGTACCTCTGATGGAGAGGGGATGGGAACAAACTTGGAAATGATCCAGATATCCATCGAAGGAGGAATAACTGAGTTACGTTACATCCATCCACACAATAAAGTACTATAAAGCCATTAAAAAGAATGAAGTAGGTTGGGTGCAGTGGCTCATGCCTGCAATCCCAGCACTTTGGGAGGCTGAGGCAGGGGGATCACTTGAGGTCAGGAGTTCAAGACCAGCCTGGCCAACATGGTGAAACCCCAACTCTACTGAAAGTACAAAAATTAGCCAAGCTGTAATCCCAGCTACTCGGGAGGCTGAGGCAGGAGAATTGCTTGAACCCAGGAGGCAGAGGTTGCAGTGAGCCAAGATTGTGCCACTACACTTCAACCTAGGCGACAGAGCAAGACTCTGTCTCAAAAAAAAAAAAAAAGAAAAAAGTAGATACATAATGGTATGCATGGTATAATTTTATATGGATTAAAAAGCTGTTCGGGTAGATCACTCACACACACACACACACTCCTCTCTGTCTCTCTCTCTCTCCCATCGACATTTTTTTGAAAAATAAATTCCCCTCTGGGGAGTGGTGCTGAGGGATTAGGCTGGGAAAAACATTTTGTCACATGCCCTTTTATATTATTTCATCTTTTTACCATATTCATTTTTTAGTAAAATTACCTTTTAAAAGTACATTAAAGCAGAGAAAGGAAATTCCGTGGAGCTCTGGGAGACAACTCTGGTGATGAAGATAAAGACAGGGTTTATCAATGGTAATTTGACACTCTGTATCTAATGTACATGACACATTATATCTAGTTCTCTAGAAAAGCCTTCTCAATGCTTTTCATGTCATGGTATGTGTATTAGTTCTCACTAATAGGGTATGCATAAATAAGACAAAGCTTGTATAGCAGACTGGAGTAAACGAGAGGGAGACTGAGGGGGCAGATGCACAGGGCTTGGTAAAAAAAATTCCATTTTCTTCATATTATGTACCTAGGAAAAGATAGAGTATTACTGGAGATATTAACTAAGATTTTCTATTAAAGTTCCAAATAAAAATCTATTTAAAAATCTTCTAATTTCAATATTTAACAGCAAATTCACTGGCAAGCTTTGCTCCAGCACAACTGTAAGAGTCGAAGTTTAACTGTATTCCTCCAGAGTTCAAAGGGACAGTACGTTGTAACCAATATTTTTTGAAATGAAACATAACAGATAACAGTGTTTTCTGTGTTGTAAGAGAAATTTATTTCAGAGATTTAAAGTGGTTCGTATGTGTCATGGTTGGCTCATGATGCAAAATATACTGAAAAAAGTTTGAAAGCCACTTTTACCCAAGGCTACACAACTAATAGCTGTACACTAAATAGCCAATGTTCAAGGAAAGGTCCACGAAAACACTTGTGGCAGGAGGTTGGCCTAATTTCAACTTGAAAATGCTGATGAGATGTTTTATATAGCTAGTTCTACTACTCAGATATGAAAAAGTAAATTTCAAAATTTCTGACAGACACAACTTCTTACAGTAAAGCTTTAGTTTTCATGTCATTTATAAGAATGACTGAGTTAACATCCAACCATTTTTCTCTCAATTCTAGTATATTCCCTTTAGCATTTCTGGAATAGTCTGGTGTCTTTACAAAGAAAATTAAGAGTACTCAAAGCTAGAAGAGATCTTACAAGAGGCTAACCCAAATTCCTAATTGTATAGGTGAAGAAACTAATATCCAAAGAGGTAAATCAGTCTCTTGAATCCCAGGTTAGTGCTTTTTGCTATGATACCATACCTGTGCTTTATTCTTACATCCTTATGAAGTTAGAAGACAGCTAAATCCGATTACTACCGGATTTAGTAGTAAAAAAGAGGAAGTAAAAAAGAGGAAGCTGAAGCAAGGAGATGCTAAGAAGTCTTAGTTCAAAAAGGATGACACAATGTCACCTCCGCAAGCTTTACAGAAATTAGTCATTTTCAACATTCAGCTTTGATTTCAAGGGAGGCAGTTGTTCAATTTGCTTGCACCAAATGAGTGTCTACCCAAAGTGTACACATGACCACACACCAGAGTGTATAGATAACACAAAACACAGCCTCTCCCTCCACATGCCCACTTCAGTCAGTGAACAATTGAATACTCCAAAGGCATTTAAAACTCAGGTACAAACAGAAATTCAGTGTGTGAGGGGAAAAAAAGGTCAGACAGACCCCAGTTGCAAAGAAAAAAACTGCTGAACATGGACCTCAATGAACAACAATAATTCTCCTATAGTTCAACTCACCATTCACGTCACAAACTCTAGAAAGAACACAGAGGCACGGAACTGATGAGGCATGGAACAGAACTTTGGGCTACAGCCTGCCCCAACTCTTCTGACAAATACCCAACAGCAACAGGACAAAGCATCATTATGACAGAAATAAAAGGCTCTTTAGATGCTGCCTTTTTTTTAATTCAATGAACCCACTCTTACACACAAAGTTCATGTCACGATGTCTCGAAACACAGTATTGCCAGATTATGCTATTAATGGGTCCAATAAATTCAGTATAAAACACCACTTCAAGCATTTTTAAGTTAAATAACTAGCACATTTGGGAGAATACTATTTTCCTTCATTTGAACAGTAAATGTCATCCCCAAAATCGTTAAAACTAACAATTCAGTAAACTGTTTAAGAAAGGGGGGGAAAAAAAGCAGACAAGTGAACTAAAAGAAAAAAACCTTAGTTGAATGATAAAGCCAGAAGCTCCTCCCAAAGAATACTGCATGTTACTAGTGGCTGGCACAAAGCTTAACCATCTATCTTATCTGTGTTTCCCCTTAAGCTGTGAGCAATCAGTATTACAATAGACAATCCATTACTTACAAAAAAATTGAAGTGCTGTACATTTCTTAAGCTGGTTTTTGTGTGGCAATTCTGTTGCAATACTGCCCTAAAAATGAACTTTGTTTTAAAGAGCAAGATATCCACAGTCAATGTGGTTACAGCAAGGGTGGAGCTCACTCTAGGGGAAACAACACACCCAGGCCGACTTCAGTGAGAGCAAACTGCACATTAATATTGTCGAACATTTTCAGAGCCTCAGAGTCACAATTAATTGATTAGTCCTCCTAAAAAAGTTGGGGGGAGTTCATGTTTGAAGATCAGCTTTCCTGCCTTGAAGTAAAATATATTCTCATTTCTTGTTTGTGAAGAAAGTAAAGATAAAATAAAATGCAAGACAGATCACACAGTTCAACCAACAGAATGTTAGATGGAAGTGGAGTACTATAAAGGAAGTCCAACCATGCCAACTTCTAAGTTTAGCAACAGCAGCTTTTACATATCTCAAGGTGTCAGAAGCTTTGCTCATTCTAAAACATTACTTCAGCCAGTTACCAGAGGTCCTGAACATTAACACAAATTACCTCTTTCTCTCCTCACCAGTGCTCTAGTTCTCCTAACAATGCACAAATAATAAAAACATTTTATTATCAACTAGCAATAGGTCCCTTCAAAATAAGATGTCATTTATGGAGTTGCTTTGGTAGAATATTGAAATGTACATGTAAAGAAGAATATTATTTATTATGCATACCACATTTTTAATACCCCCTTTTTCAATAATTTTGTAGGAATTTTATTTTTAAAAGTTTTCCACAGTATGTATAAATACTGTATAAATATCTTCAACAGTATCTAAAATAATTTATCAGTTACTGAAACTATTATCAAACATCTGATAATTATTCAAAGTGATTTTAACCAATACTATTTTCTGTATATGCATATTCAGAAACACAACCAAGAGTTATTTTTAATTGAATTCCTATAATCATAAAATTAGAGTAAAAGGAGCACATGAAAAACTATATAATTGCTTACATAGAATTTAAAATGAGCAATGGAAAAGGATTTGAGAGAACACCAGGAAAATATTATTTTTAATGATGCATGTTGTCACGTTACTCTAGCCAAGAGCTACTCTCTCACATTGGAACAATAAATCAGTTTGGAGTATTGAACATTTCAATATTTTGAGAGATGGCTTAGAACATCCTCTCTCAGGACCCTAGTGAGGGGCTGTTGATTGATCTTGCCTTTGTTGGATTATGAGGTCACTCTTGCCACATGACAAATTAACCATTCCAACATACTCTTCTCATAGTCCAACTGCCTGATTTATTTTTTCAACCATCAATGTAATTATGAATCACCTGCTGCCATCTCTTAGCTCTTCCTCATCTCCCCCTCAAACTAACAATTCAAAGTTACCAGTTGGTTATTATAGTAGAAGAATCCTGTCTTGATACTTTTTGGATTTGCACTGGCAGAATGTGTTTTCAAGTCAAACTTCACTTTCACAGCTGCAAAGGAAATGACAAGAGAAGAAAAACACAGCCAATATATATCAGCAATTAATTCCATCCACAACTGCCCAGCTGTTTGTGCATGGAAGAATCAGTCTGTTTCCTTTCGGGGCTTTCACCACTGAAAACTGATACTGCACATTCAGAGACACAAGCTGTTTGTAACATGTCAGGAATGTGCGCAAGATCACACAGAGTTGAAGAGACAAAATGAAATCCAGATCTAGTTTTCTTGGGACTTGCCAGTATTATTTCATAGCAAAACACACACACACACACACACAAACACCCCAATCACAGAGCAAAACACATAAAAAATATTCTCCCTTCTGAATATTACCCTTCCAATAAAGGAGAAAATCTGCCAATAATATCAGATTTAGTATCAAGAATAGACACTCTGATTTATTGGCATAGACAAGGTGTGACATTCTTAGGAATCCACATGCTCTATGTTAAATCCAGCCAATACTCTGGACTACACAGCTACTTGCCCAATGTGTAGTCCCTTTAAAAAATCCTTATAAATGTGAAAGTTGTTGGGAACCAATGCTTTCACCACAGTCATGCAGAAAAGCAAGTTTTTCTTGGTTAGTCCTGATACTATTTGGCACTCACATACATGCCTGTTTCAGGGATTCATGTAAATTTACAGATCCAATCTTCTAGGGTAACTTTGAAGCAATGAAATTTCTCCTTCCCTCCCCGCTAACTCTGTTTTGTGGATTTTAAATAAAAATACTATACTGAGTGCCAGAGGCTTAACAACTGAAGTATGGGCTTGTATGCAACTCATGAAGTGTGCTATCCCCCTTCTCTCCCTGTCCTCCAATTCCAATTTTATTTCAAATATTTGTTTGATTTAAATTGTGTAAAACGTCATTTTTTCATATTGTATTTTCAATACATGACTTGCCATTATTGTTATGAAAGTCAGCGAAAAAAGATGGCATTTTAAAAACAAAATAATTGAAAACATATTTTAGCTTTGTTTAAGAAAAAAAAAAGAGGAAATGAGGTAGCTCCATGACTGAATTCATTGTCCTAAGGGCCTTCCCCTTCCCCTTTTGCCCTCCAATCAACATCAGCTGTACAAGAGTTCACGCACTCCTAAAACCTGTACATTCTCAAATACAACATAGATAGGACACCCACTCTGGGCACCACTAGGGTCTAGGGCTTGATAAATGAAGAGAAGACAAACTGTCTACTCCAAATAGGGGAGTAAAAGAAACATTCCATAAGTTTCCAAATGGAGATGTTTTCAAGTGCCAGAAATCAAACCAGCACAATGAGAAGCTGTCTCCAACTAAAGTGCTATGAATCCTGAAGTCATGAAGTTTGATTTGTTAAGGAACTACTAGGCATCTCAAACATGTGGTAGACTAAAATTAAAGCACAAAACCAAAAAAAGGGCTTTTCCTTTTGAACAAACATCATCTGGTCAAGGATATATCGGGTTGGGGGAGGGGAGGGGAGGGGAGGAGGGGAAAGGAGGAGAGGAGTTTAATTTTTGGCTGATGGTGACACCAACTTCTAGAAACGTGGTATAACTATTAGTGACTTAAAACAGCCACAGAGATGAGCTTTGCTTGGCAAGCTTCAGCTCTGTGGGACATTCAGTCTAGCTTGAAATGTCTATGGGAAGTAACCTCTCCACCTACTACAAGACTGGCTAAGAAAAAAAAGGTCTAAACTGTTTAAATCAGGTTACTTAAATTCATGTTAGTCTGGGGTGGGGAAGCTGGCTGCTTCCATGGGTTCCTCTACTCAGCTGGGATCACCTTTGTATTCCAAAAGATAACACAGAGCTTAGAGCTTAGCCCACTGAAACCATCCCTAAGTGTGGAATGGTTATGCCTGAGTAATAGGCATTTAGTTATGATTAAAAACAAAACAACTAAGGATGAACACTCTCCAAAAAGGAAAGCAAAATGACAGAAAAATAGGGGGCAAGGAGATGATCAGAGTAAAATGCATGAAATATTAAAAAGATTAAAAACCAACTGTGTAAACTTGCGTGTCCTCAGAGATCTAAATGCTGCTAAGCAGTTAAAATGCCACTGGAATAATTCAGACTGCTACGCAGTGCACTTTACATACTTATTCCATGAACTTCCACAGCAACCCTATCGGTAGTACTATTATGATGCCTCCTTTACAGATAAGAAAACTAGGGCCAGGCGCGATGGCTCACGCCTGTAATCCCAGCACTTTGGGAGGCCGAGGCAGGCAGATCACGAGGTCAGGAGATCGAGATCATCCTGGCTAATGCAGTGAAACCCCGTCTCTACTAAAAAAAAATACAAAAAAATTAGCTGGGCGCGGTGGCGGGCACCTGTAGTCCCAGCTACTCGGGAGGCTGAGGCAGGAGAATGGAGTGAACCTGGGAGGCGGAGCTTGCAGTGAGCCAAGATCACACCACTGCAATCCAGCCTGGGCGACAGAGCAAGACTCCGTCTCAAAATAAATAAATAAAAATAAATAAATAATATACATGGTAAATAATGTCCCTTGTCTATTTAATATTTGATAGATGGTTATTTGTTAAAACAGGTAATCCAAGACTTAAAAAGGAAGAATTATAGAAAAGGCAAGGTTGGGGATAAGTGAAATATGGTTAATGTTCAAAATAGGCTTTTTCTGGATAAAAAATGTACACGACATAACCTACAATGATTGATAAGTTCATCTTATTAAAGCTGAGGTTGAAATTCAGTAAGTCATTAGGTCTAAAGATTAGGCATGATCCCCATTTAAAACAAAAATTAACCAAACTAGTGAGGTTGTATTGTATCTCCAAGGTTGCCAAACTAGAGGTAGAAAGACATAATATGGCTTTGACTCTATTGATGGCTAAGAGTTATGAAAACTATGCATTTTATTAACACCTCCTGAAGACACAGACTACATGAAAAAGAAAAAAGCACAGAATAAAAAGTGAAGAATAAATCTATTTGTGCCTTAAATCTGCAATCATGAATAATTTGTTTTGGGAAAAAGTTCTACAACGGAACAGAAAACAAGTAAAAACAAAATGAAATATAGCCACAATATACAAAATATTCATGACACATGCAATTTGTTTTTACTTTCTAAATCTTTGAGGTATAACTTTTAACTGTGGTAAGAATACATAACATGAGATCTACCCTCTTAAATTTAAGTATACATTAGTGTTGATTATAAGTACAATGTTCTACAGCAGACCTAAAGAGCCTTTTTATTTTGTTGGACTGAAACCCTCCCCCCTGCAATTTGTTAAAAATGTTACTTTTGCTTTGAGCTGTTCCATCCAAGGATACAGGGCTCTGTAGGCATTTTTAAATTGCTTTTTCCAACTATGAGACATCTCTTTACTTGGAAAAATATGTTTTAAGTTTCAAATACTTTACCCAGTAAAAGCCATTCCCCCAATTTTTTTTTTTTTAACTTGGGAAATTTAAGTATTTATCAATGATGTTTCTCTAAAATTATCCTCCAAAACCAAATTCAAGCACTTAGCTTCAAACACTGCTGTTGGATAGGTAGGAGGCACAGCTGGCTCCTCCCAGCCCCCTACTCCCCCTCAAAAAAAAATCACAAAAAACTAAAAACAAAACAAAAAAAACACATGATGTGTAGGCCTACTAACAATCTCAGCCTCTCTGAGATCTAGCTCTAGAGCTTGTGTTGCCTGTATATGACAAGAGCCACATCCCACCCTCAAAAATTAATGCTTTAAGGGTCCTCAGATATGATAAGTAAGCTTTTTCCAAGACAGACCAAGAGACAGGTTTGGATATCTGCACCCCTACCCCCCAAATCTTTGTCCTTCAACCCCCGCATAACTCTGCCTGCCTTAAAGTATCTTAATGTGTTTTTCCACTGGATGGTTGATAGATTTGCTACATACTCAGTAGCATGATACGTGTAATGAAAACAAAAACAAAACTAGTCTGTAAATGTATCTCTTCTGTACATTTTAGAGGGATTTCAGTTTATAGAATCATACATACTGCTCCCAAACATTAGTGAAGTGTAGAGTATCAATTTATTCTCTGCAACCTACAGCTGTACTGATCACATGATCTACTTTGATTTTAGATTTTTTTAAATTTATATTTAAATTCTAAGTTGGTAAATCAATTCACCAAGTATATCTTTTCTACTTTTTTCTTAAACACATTTATTCTACTAACGATTCATTCCCGAACTATTACATGCTACAATTGAACAGGTAGCATGTTAGAAAATGTAAGAAATGAATACGACACTGTCTCTGACCCTAAAATACCAGCAATTTAGTGGGTTGGGGCAGGGGAGAGGGAGAGACAATTGTAGCACACTCTATCTTGTAATAGATATACTACAGATTCAGAGAAAGGAGCCTATTTGAAAGGTTATAGGGCAAGTTACCCTGGAGCTTGGTCTAAAAGGAATGAGTATATTTGGGGTGAAGAGGAGAAAGATTACAGAAAGACAATATATGTTTTAATAAACTTTTAACGCATAGCTTTACTTTAAATAAAAGTATCACAGATTACAACTAATACAAAAGGGAAATCAAAATTGCCACTGGGTAACAGTTTACAGTGATTTGTATAATTTAAGCTACAGGAAGCCTACAATCTATTAGCCAACCACACAGTTTTGTGTCATGTGCTTTTGCTTTCACTCTACTCTTCTGACTTGCATGCTAAGAAAAGAAACTCAAAAGCCATTTATATTCTTTTTTAAACAATGCTTGTTCTTACACTGAGTTAACCAATGACTTAGAAATAATTAAGACTAATTATCCTGAAAGCCAGTCAAACTGTAATCTGACACCACGTCACCATGAAAAGAGGCATAAGAATGTTCTAGGTTAATACTAAGGTCAGTAAACAAATTCCATGGTCAGCGTGGCACTATAGTATACTATACCCTATGGGCTTAAATCCTTAAAGACATCAAGTATAAGGAAGGTAGATTTAACGGGAAAGGATGGGAAGGGGGGGCGGGAAACACAGCAACTAATAAGCATTATGTTTTGTAAGGCACTTAAGTTCTGAGGTTCACTGGCCCAGAAAGTTGTTGATATATGAGAAAGGTTACTTTTGTGGATTGAAAAATGGGCTAAGGTGATTAAATATACTTAAAGCTAAAAGGGATGATATGTTAAATTGCTGAGACTGGGTCACTCACTTGATCAACTTATTATTGATGAGAAAATGCCACAGGGTTAATGTTTAAGATGCTTCCACATCGAAGTACAAATAAATAACAAATCTTCCATTTTTATGAAGAATATGCAGATCATTTATAGCATATACAATCATCACAAACTGAGAGGAAAAACCCTTTAAAACGGAGAAATTAAGGTAGGATTATTTATGTAAATTATTTAAAGATTCCTTGCCAGGTTCTTTTAAATAGTAATCGCGCCTGCATTTAACCATGTTATATTGAGATACAGGCAACTTTTTTTTTTAAGACAGGGTCCCACTCTGTTGCCCAGGCTGGGTACAGTGGCATGATCATGGCTCACTGCAGCCACAACCTCCCCGGGCTCAAATGATCCTCCCAGCTCAGCCTCCTAAGTAGCTGGGATCACAGGCTCATATGACCACACCCAGCTAATTTTTCTATTTTTTGCAGAGACAAGGTCTCATCATGTTGCCCAGGCTGATCTCAAACTCCTGCGCTCAAGTGATTCAGCTCCCTCAGCTTCCCAAAGTGCTGGGATTATAGGAATGAGCCACCATGCCCAGCCACTAGCCAACTTTCTAGAAGCATATACTTTATATAAAGCAAGGCCTATAATTTATGTACTTTATACTAATGAATTCACACCTACAACATCAAAACTTTAACAAAAAAGAAAAAAACCCTCTTGCCTTTCAGAACATTCACTTCAGGAGTTTACTCCTGGAGTAGGAAATCCTCAGTGAATTCTTTGGACAGTATATATGTACACCCATCCCTAGGTATCCATCAGGGATTAGTTCCAGGACCTCCCATGGCCACCAAAATCCAGGATGCTCAAGTCTCTGATATAAAATGAAGTGGTATTTGCATAAAACCTTTGTACTTCCTCCTGTATACTTTAAATCATCTCTAGATTACTTATAATGCCTAATACAATGTAAATGCTATGTAAGTAGTTGTTATTCTGTATTTTTACTCTAATATTTTCAATCTGCGGTTGGTTGAATCTGAGAATGTGAAACCCTCAGAAATGGAGGGCCAACTGTAACTTCCTCAGAATATTCAGAGAAAAGGAGGAGCGTGGAAAAGCTCATGACAATTGCTTCTGAATCTCTGAGAAGGAAAGTGACAGGAGGAGTACAAAAACTGGGTGGAAGGGGGAAAAGGAGGAGCTAAGAAAGCAGATGAACAGACAATATAGGAAGCCAAGGATGACATGAGATAAGGTGATCAAGTAACTGTGGCAGCCGGAAGAGGCTGGGCCACACCCATAGAGAGCTATGTGGCTTATTTCAAGGGGGTGGAAACTGAGCAAGTGAACAATTTTGGTTTTGTTTAACTGAAAGGTTGCACAATCCTGTAAATGGGGGAAGGAAAAGGGGTGTTTTTCCAGTCTAGAGAAAGTTAGGATAAATAGCTATCACTTTAAAAAATATTAAACAGAGAAGTAATACCTGAATCATTCATAGGAATATGAAAAAACAAAGCAAATCAAAGCAAAAATCATCTGGCATTGTTAGTATTTTAGAAAAGTAATGTATACCTTATACATGAAAATGAAAAACTGAGAACCTTGAGGAAAGACATATAAACTCTGTGTAAACCCAGAACATTACTTATTGACGGTCATAATGAAGCTTTTTATCCTGTGGACTACGCCATCCTTCAAACTACAAGATCCCCATAAAGTACACTGACAGGAATTTTCGGGTACGTGGATCAGTGTAAGGTCCTTCCTCACTCCAACTTTAAATTTGGCAGCTTACAGAAATAATTCTCAGTGGCTGGATTCTTAAAACTTACTCCAAGATAAGCAATACTGTGACTCCTGTGGGCTATTTCCAAGTTATTAATCTGAAACAGTTCTCAATCCCTTTAAACTCATTCCTGCTGGTCCAATATAATAAATGATATGATGCTTTAAATAAAAAGGGGAGGTGGAGGGAAGAAAGAAGGCCCAAGTTAGCACCTTTGAAGTTGCTTTAAAGTTTTAAAAAACTGCAAATGAGAAGTAATAACATAATATACATTTATTATATTTTTCAATCATGTGGCTAGAAACTACAGAAAGAATTTTAGAAGGGCTTTCTTCCAGATGCAAATTTCTTTGTTTGATTTCACGTTTAACAGCTACTGCCTTCACTACACTCTAGGAAATGAAAATTGAAAAAAAAAAAGTGAGGTATTTCAAGTTTTTTTATAGATGATTAATCAAATCTATTTTCTAAGCATTAATATCTTCCTACAGGAATTTTTTTAAAAGGCACTATACATTCAAAAAGTGTTTGCTTTCACCATAATACAAAAGTCAAGGTGTGCTTGCTAAACCAGAAAGCAATCAGTGCACCTAGACCCGTGTTCTTAACACAATCAGAACAGAGCAACCAAGTGTAGCTTTAACATTTTGGCTTATCAGTTTATAAACAAAAATTTGTAGCTAGAGTTCAAAGAGGGATCTAAATATACAAACCTCTCTCAACATAATGTCATTATATAGATCACACCATTAGTAAGAAATGCTCATGGAAATACTCTTATTTTAGAATTTTCAAAAAATTCTAGACAATTATATCTCAAAGAAATATAAGCCGCTTAAAATTTACAAAAGAATTTCGAGTCATAGTCAATAACTAGAAACCAGGTTTTCTTCAAATCACAAGTTGTGGACTAGGCTTACAGAAGTCTGTAACAGACTTCCATAAGATGGGGAGTTGTTACAGAGAACCACACACACACAAAAAAACCAGAATGTTGAAGGGTTCATTCTCAGTTAAAAGGTTGACCAAAAAGAAAAAAAAAAAATCTATCCCTTAACAGACAGAATTAAAAACCCAAATCAAGGGCCAGGCATGGTGGTTGTAATCCCAGCACTTTGGGAGGCCGAGGAGGGTGGATCACGAGGTCAGGAAATCGAGACCATCCTGGCTAACACAGTGAAACCCCGTCTCTACTAAAAATACAAAAATTAGCTGGGTGTGGTGGCACACACCTGTAGTCCCAGCTACTCGGGAGGCTGAGACAGGAGAATCGCTTGAACCTCGGAGGTGGAGGTTGCAGTACGTCAAGATCGTGCCATTGCCCTCCAGCCTGGGTGACAGAAAGAGACTCCATCTCAAAAACAAACAACACCCAAATCAAAAATCCTTATCTGTTTTTTCCAGAACACTGACTGGAAAAAGTCTCCCTTGCTAATCTGTAACAACAGGCCTACACTCACAAAGATTTGAGATTTGGGTTTACACACCAGCATGATCCAGAAAACCCCCAAGTCAAGAAAGAAACATGAAGTGCTCTTCATGTTTCAAAACCTTTAAAGATAAAATTAGATGCATGAGAAAGGAAGATGCTATAAAGACTGGCAGATTTTAAGGACTACTGAATAACTGAAAAAACTTAATGGATTAAACAGTACATGAGACCCAACTGGAAAGAGAGTAAACTGGAATACAGACTTGAAAAAACCAGCCAGAACGAAGCACAGAGACAAAGAAACGGAATATACAGAAGAGAGGCTAAAAGAAGTCGGGCATGGTGGCTCACGTCTGTAATCCCACCACTTTGGGAGGCTGAGACAGGTGGATCATTTAAGGTCAGGAGTTCGAGACCAGCCTGGCCAAAATGGTGAGACCTCGTCTCTACTAAAAACACAAAAACTAGCCAGGCATGGTGGCACACACCTGTAATTCTAGCTACTCAGGAGGCTAAGGCAGGAGGATCACTTGAACCTGGGAGGCAGAGGGTGCAGTGAGCCGAGATTGAGCCACTGCACTCCAGCCTGGGCAACAGAGTAAGATTCTTTCTCAAAAAGAGAGAAAGAGAGAGAGAGGCTAAGAAAAATGAGAGAGAGAGAGACAGACAGACAGACAGACACACACACACACTAAGAGACTTTAGTAAAGTCCAACATACCAAAGTTCCTGAAGCGAAAATAGAGAGATCAGGGGAGATACTCAAGGAAATCATGGCTAGAGACTTTTTGTAGAGTGGTCCAGGGACAGATTGGCTACAAAGGACTGACAATTAAACCTGCAACAGACTTCAAAAGAAAACAAAATAAAAGTAATGAGACAAAGAAATATATTCAAATTGCTGGGAGAAGATGTCAGTCTAGGAATTGTATATCTAACAAAACTATTTTTGGAGAATAAGAGTAAAATGCAACACTGTCTCACTAAAAAATTTTATAAACTTACTAAAGGAACTTTTAAAGGGCAAATTCCAGGAAGAAAGAAATTAAAACTGGAAGGGCAGGCTGGGATGAAAGAAACAACAGTGGGTGAAGAAATCTGTAATTTTTTTTTTTTTTCCTGAAACAGGGTCTTGCTCTGTCGCCTAGGTTAGGGTGCAGTGGCAAGATTTCAGCTCACTGCAACCTCTGCCTCCCAGGTTCAAGCGATTCTCCCACTTCAGTCTCCCGCATAGCTGGGACTACAGGTTTGCGCCACCACCCCTGGCTAATTTTTATATTTTTTGTAGAGATAAGGTTTTGCCATGTTGCCCAGGCTGGGAAACACGTAATTTTAAAAATACTATATAAAACAATAGCAATAACAAAGGCAGGTGGTTAAAAACAAGGTGAACTCATATCCCGGTTACTAATAGCATATAAGATAAGAATAGAAAATAAGAGTGTTTTAAGATCCTTGCATTGTTCAGAAGAAAAGAAGAGATAGCTATTAACTTCGGATTTAAGAATGGATGTTAATATTTAAGATAATCCAGAATATATCTTTTTAAACTGAGATCAATAATAAAAATAACCCAATTTTTCTATTAGTAAAAGACGTGAACAGCACTTTGCAAAAGAACATCCAAAAAACCAGTAAGTACATTAAGAAGTGCACATCATCATTAGTTATAAGGGAAATAAAAATTAAAGCCATAATGAGATACCACTATCTACCTACCAGTATGGCTAAAATGAAAACAGAAACAAAAAACTGTTAATATCAAGTATTGGCAAGGATGTGGAACATCTGAAACTCAAGTTGTGTCAATTAGTACAAATACTTTGGGAAACTGGCCTTATCTGCAAAAGTGGGAGACACACATGCCCTGTAAGCCAGCCACTCCTCTCCCAGAAATACACACTCAGAAGAGTTGCATGGATATGAACACCAAAACCATACAACAAGGATGTTCATGGCAGAATTATTTTTAATAGATGCCAACTGGAAACAATCTGAATGACCATCATTTAAATGAATTATTTTATGTTCATAGAGAATGAATTACTGTTACATTTAACAACATAGACAAATCCCACAGGAAAAAAATGCTGGGCAAAAGAAGCTGGAGACAAAAGAGTAGATATTGAATGATTCCATGTATATAAAATCCTGAAACAGGCAACACTACTCTATGGTATTCAAAACTAAATTTTGAATTTAGAATATGGTATGTTCAAAACTAAATTATGTCAGGATTATGGCTACCTTGCAGAGAGCAGGGAAATGCCTGAGAATCCAGAGCAGGGTATTGCTAGCATTCTAGTTCTTGACTCAGATGGGTTACACATGGTGTTCACTATATATATATATCAAGACGTACTCATCAAGATGTACTGTATGATTTCTGTACTTTTCTATATATATGTTAAACTTGCATTTAAAAGTTTATCCAAAAAAATTAAGTGATTTCAAAGAACGAAAAGCTTCCCCTCTTTCTATAGCAAGAACTTATAACTTGATGCCATTTTTTCTGTTGGTTAGCTTGGCTCTCTGGAGACACTGTTAAATCCTCTTTCTCACAAAACCAAAGCATTTTCATATCCAATTTCTTATCAGAAGTAATCTAAGTTCTCCTATATGAGCTGTATACATACTCCTATACAAAATATAAATGATCCATATAATGTCAACTACTTAGCATGGAGGCGTAATACAGAAATTCAAGAAAATTTAGGTCTCAAATCAGTATACTACTTACTCTGCTTCTCCACCTCAACAATACAATGGATTTAAATATATAGTGCAGCATAAATTATCACAATGTTCAATCATTGTGGCCAACAGCAGTGTTACAGTATTAATGCATTCTGTTGTCTGAATTCAACAGCTTCTCCCGTCTTCAACTCCTGATGCCATTTTTCAGTGATAAGAAACATTAACAACACATTCACAAAACACTTAAAATCTAAATTAGGCCTTCTAGTCATTAAATGAAGACATTGTTCAAAACTGTATTATGTAAAATGAAAACAAAAACCTGCATGTAACCACTAACCCACAACAAATAATTAAGAAGTATTTTTTCCCTTAATCACAATCTTTTTGCTGGGCAGAGATAATCAGAACAGATCCTGAAATATCTGTTCAAGACTAACATATTTCAGGGTTACACAATCTTGCCCTATCCAATCTTGTCCTAAGAGAATTTTCTGAATTCTCAGTGTAATAGAAATTTTATATCCATGTTATGCTACTTTTGCCTAATACTGTTTTATCTCATAGTTTAAGAATCTGATAGAGAATGTGATATGGAAACATATCTGCTGATAGAATGCTACTTTCTGATACGTTATTTAAGAGCAAAGGCTGGAAGATCCCTAGAAAAAACTAATTTTGTCTTCTTCACTAACTTATTAAAATCGGTTACCATTTTGAAAATTTTGGGGGTACATTTCATACTTTCAAATACATAAAGGTAGGTTTGTATTATTTTATAGACAGGGTCTTGCTCTGTTGCCCAGGTGGGAGTGCAGTGGTGTGATAACAGCTCATTGCAGCCCTGACCCTCCTGAGCTCAAGCAATCCTCCCATCTCAGCCACCTAAGTAGCTGGGACCACAGGTACACACCCTTACGCAAGCTAATTTTTTTTTTTTTGGAGACGGAGTTTCACTCTTGTTGCTTAGGCTGGAGTGCAATGACACAATCTCAGCTGACCACAACCTCCATCTTCCGGGTTCAAGCGATTCTCCTGCCTCAGTCTCCTGGGTAGCTGGGATTACAGGCATGTGCCACCACACCCAGCTAATTTTGTATTTTTTTTTTTAGTAGACACAGGGTCTCTCCATGTTCATCAGGCTGGTCTTGAACTCCTGACCTCAGGTGATCCACCCACCTTGGCCTTCCAAAGTGCTGGGATTACAGGCGTGAGCCACTGCACCCGGCCTCAATTTTTTATTTTTTGTAGAGATGGAGTCTCCTCCTGTTGCCCAGGCTAGCCTCGAACTCCTGGGCCCAAGTGATCCTCCTGCCTTGGAACCCCAAAATGTTGGGATTATAGGTGTGAGCCACCATGCCTGGCCAATTTGCATTAACAGTAAAAATCTAGTAGTCAGCAGAACTAGGTTCTAGTGCCAGTTCTAGCTCTGATTTTAACTCACACAATGATTTTGGTTAAGTTACTCAAGTCTTTCTAGGCCTCACCTTGCTCAAGTGAAAATGAGAGGACTGAATTAGATGCCCTTTGAAGATTTCATACAATTCTAATATCCTATAACAGGTCTAGTGAAGAATGTATCTCAGACTAGAAATTTACAAGGATGGTTATGGTACCCAGATAAAGATCATACAGCAATACAAAAGAAAAGCAAATATCCCTTAATTATTCAGTCCATTTGTTAAGTTAGGTCTCCGTGCAAATGGACATTCCTTCCTCTACAAGCACCTGGATTTCATCTATTTCAGCACTTATGTGCACTGTAGAAGTGTTTATGAAGTACAGTACCTATTTGCTTTATACCTTGGCAAAAGCACTTCTTGAAGATGCTATCATTCTGCTTTCCCAAAGGAAAGCTGACTCTAGTCAATCCTCTCTCATTTAGACTTTCAACATCAATTAGCATTAAGGGGACACACACAGAAACCACCACC
>NW_012108697.1:5812253-5841339 GCF_000951045.1 Mandrillus leucophaeus
AAAAAAAAAAAAAAGACTGACAACCCTTTTCCAGGCTGCACTACACCAATAAAAGTGTCATTGAGTAAGTCAATCCATAAGCCCCTCTCTAGTACATACATTGTCAGGAAGCCATCAGCATTACCTGTGTCTACTTTGGCTGTCATTTAAGGCTCTGCTGGATGAGCCTCACCATCTGGAACACCATGGCTTCATCTTTCTAAATCAAACAGCTCAGCTGGCTTACCTCCTTCTCATCTTTCATATTATATAGTGGTGGGTCTTTCAGAGTAATAGGCACTAATACAATGAGAGGGACAACAGAGTCGTAGCACAAAGCTCAGGCTCAGTGAATGTCAAATACAGCCAAAAGGACCTTAAAGGTCATCTAGTACAATTCTTTCTTTTCACTTGAGAATTCAGAGGTGCCCAACGTCACTATCTAAGGCCATACAGAATGTGCATATCCTAACTTCGTGCTAGTACTCCTTCTACTCTATAAAATTTAAAGTTGCCTCTCAGGAAAGAATGCTTACATTGGAATCCACATCCTATGGAACACGGTAATTGTCATTCCTCTGTATCAACAATGAAACACCCACTTCAAATGAGATGAGATACTCAAAAACTTCTTCAAGTTCTGTCTGTCCAAATGTCAAAAACTGAATCTGTGCTAACAGACACAATCTACTAGTATATTAGGCTCAGACAGAGTGCAAAATCCCAAGGAAGGAAGTAGTTTATATTGTTCCAGTGGCAAAGATTTTTAGGATAGTGAGATGAAAGAAATGTCCTGAAGTTGTCCTAGGGCTTTGAGAGAGAATAAAATGGTGGAATGGTTAGAACACAGAGCAAGCATTGGATTCTTTATAAAGAAATTGTGTGATTTGCAAAGAAATAAGACAACTGCTTCAATTATAACACTAGGCTAAAATATCCAAGTGCTTTACCTTCTTGTAAAAATTTATTCAGAGGAGGGTTTTCCTTGTCATTTAGTTTTTGCAGCACACACATCCCATATTTAATCCACTATCTGCCTACAACCTAGTATTTAGCTATTATTCACATTCTCATGTGGGCATATATCCAACCTCGTACTCCATCAAACACTGGAATAAACGTCAATATATTAGGAAATTAGAAAAACGAAATGAACAGGAGGGAAAGCAAATACATTTTCACACAAAGTACAGGATACAGCTGTGATCTGTCAAGCTTACAAGACTGTCTCCTTAGCTAACAGCAAAGCTACAGGACTATCCTCTCAGCTGAACAGGAAGTCGCAGTCTAAAAAATAAAAATGTTCCCAAGCCTCAACTCTATTCCCTTCACTTCACATTTCTAGCACACATTCACCCTTTGACCAGGCCTGTATAATACACCCATTCAAGTAGCCTTGATGAGGTGTCAGCAAGTCTATGGATGAGAAGTACTTTGAGAGTCCACAGAATAACCTTTAATCATGATGTCCCTAATTAAAAGCCATGTGAGACTAATGTGTTTGGTTGTACTCTTCAGAATAAACAGGTTGTATCCAGAAAGACAAAACCAGCTTTGGCCTTTAAGAAATCCGTAGTTGTATGAATGATTTTTATTTTTTATTTTTTCTGAGACGGAGTTTCGCTCTGTCACCCAGGCTGGAGTGCAGTGGCACTCCATTTTGGCCAGGCTGGTCTCAAACTCCTAACTTCAAGTGATTCACCTGCCTCAGCCTCCCCAAGTGCTGGGATTACAGGCATGAGCCACTGCACCCGGCCTATATAGGTGATCTTTAGTTTTTCATTTCTGAAAGTGTTTCCATGGTACCGAAATATAACTAAAAAAACAGAATTTCCTTTATCTTTCATAGGATACTACGTCAGCTAACAGACAAGGCACCTAACCCAGGCCCAAGGCAATGGAGGTGAAAAGAGAGCACTTCACAATGGATCTAATGTAATTATTAAGTGATTTATAAATTAAATGTCACTTATAAACTATAATTTAAAAAGATGAGAGTCAAGGAAAGAAGGAAGACAGTATTGTAGGCACTGGGAAAAATTTTGCAACCAATGATAATTTAACAGTAATATGGCAGATCCTTCCTATAGTTCTACTTTAAAATGGATTTGCGATACTGAAAAGAATCATGAGCTAGACACTTAGATGCTGATTAGAGGTGCCCAGGTACATCAGCAGATCATATTCCAAATGACAGTTCAACATACATAAAAGGCTCAATACAAAGGAAATAGTGACATCCTCCAATGGTGTGTTTAGAAAAGAGAGGAGGTGGTGAGCATTTTTTCCCCAAGAAAATGCTATAGAATTATTTTCAAATTAATACTCCTTTCAATGTCTTGATTTCCCAGCTTACCCTTTACATCAGAGGAGAGCACAGTAGTGTTGCCACAGTCCTCAAAAAGTACTATCACCATGGGTATGATACACAAAGAACAGAGCTAACTCTCAAACAGGAAGTCACCATCTTGTCAATCAGATGGTACACATTAGAAATGGAAAGATCAGCAATATAGGGAAAGCAATAAAGAACATGTAGAATCGAGGGAAGGAATTCTGAGATCTTGCCCTTTTTCACAGGCAGCTCCACAATTTATGAACAGCTGGGAAATTTCCTGTTCACAGGAAAAGGATGACTTCTTAGTTCACATTAAAGTGGAAACAACAAAAACTGACCGCATCACACAGAAAAAAAGGTGTTTCCTGAAAAAAGGAGAGGCAGAGTGCTGCCTTTCTTTGCAAAAGAAATCGCCCCCTCAAAAAATACACCACACAAACCCAAAGTACAAAGGAAAAGCAAAATAACATGGATATGGCAAGCCAAAAAAAAAAAAAAAATCTTGGCCGGGCGCGGTGGCTCAAGCCTGTAATCCCAGCACTTTGGGAGGCCAGGACGAGCGGATCACGAGGTCAGGAGACCGAGACCATCCTGGTTAACACGGTGAAACCCCGTCTCTACTGAAAAATACAAAAAAAAAAAAAAAAAATAGCTGGGCGAGGTGGCGGGCGCCTGTAGTCCCAGCTACTCGGGAGGCTGAGGCAGGAGAACGGCGCAAACCAGGGAGGCGGAGCTTGCAGTGAGCTGAGATCCGGCCACTGTACTCCAGCCTGGGTGACAGAGCGAGACTCCGTCTCAAAAAAAAAAAAATCTTCAGGAGATAAAGGAGAAAATAACTAAATCAAAGAAATATTTCATGGTAACAGTTAGCTTCAGTGGGAAAATCATTTTGTCCCTGTGGGTTATTTTAAATGCAAATATGCATAAGGGAAATGATAGCATATTCCCACTTGATAGTCATGCAAAGATTTTTATCTATAATTTTTGAAAATGATTATCTAGCATCAGTTTTTCTGCATACATACACAAAAGAATCCATACTTCATCACTAACTTATCATTAGCTCCTATAGATTATTTCAGAGAATCAATGCTTAGTTTATTCTTTATAGTGTTTCTTAAGAAGTATATTATTTCACTGCAACAAAAAATATTTGTTGAGTGCCTACTGTTTACCATTTTACATGCCGGGGTCTCAGTGGAGAACAAGCTCCCCGCCTTCCTGGAGTTTTACCTAGTTTTGTTTTATTGACTAGAGCAGTGGTTTTCAAACTTTACTGCAAATTAGAATCAGATGAAGAGCTTTAAGAAAATCCCAGTACCCAGACTGCACCCACACCATTTAAATCAAAATCTCACCAGTGAGACCTAGACATCAATAAATCTTGAAGCACCAAGTGACTCCAAAGAACAATAATGTTTGAGTACAGGTAGATCTAAAGCATTAGTTCCTGGCTAGGAGTGGCAGCTTAGCCCATAATCCCAGCGCTTTGGGAGGCCCAGGCAGGAGGACTGATTGAGGCCAGAAGTTTGAAAGCATTAGTTCTCAACTTTGGTCTTTGAAAAAACACCTCTTGGTCAGTTAAACTGTTTTCCTGCATCTTTAAGGAAGAAGAATTTTCCAGAACTACTAGGAAAAATTACTGGCAACTATTTTTAGATAACTAACAATATAATATATTCAATGCAGAGAAGAGTTAGTTGTCATATAATAGTCAATTATAAAAGTGCAGAGTGGGGTAGAGAAAGCATTGATAGGGGGAGAATTGGGGGTATGAAAAAATGCACTGGGTCACTAACCCCAGCCCATCTCTTATCCACAAGGCATCAAAATATTTTGCAACCTAAGGAACTCTTGAGGAAATAATTGGAAACTCTTAAGAACCTAGAGTTTCCCTATATCACTGACCACAGGAATCCAAAGAACTTTCTAATAAAGACATGGGTCTAGAAAGAACCAAAACTAATCTAATTATAATCCCATCTTCCCATTAGTATAGCCACTGCCCAAATAGTCCCTGTGATGGCTAAAGAACACCAATAAAAAGAAAGGAGTTTTTCCTTTGCTCCAGGTGCATGGTAAGGGTATTTTTGAGGAAGGTGAGATAAAAAGTAACTTCAAGTTTTACTTGGTATAGAGATCTTAGAATTTAAATTTGTGCCAATTGTTTCAAATTCAATACTTTAAGGAATCCATTCAGTGTTGACTAGACAAATCTGATTTGCCCATTTCCCATTTCCTTCTATTAACTCTTAGAGCAAATTAATACTCTAAACCACAAAATTAATTTTTCACTTTCTACTCTAAGTCCTGTAATTATTTTGTAAAAAATTCCATTTATTTCCCAAGCATAAGGAAAGGTATTTTCCTACCTCTAAAAATTATTAATGCCTACTACTATTTGTGATAGGGAGAAAAAACCCTTACTTCGGCTGTGCTGTCATCTTCAAAACAGTTTTAATTCCCAGTATAAAAGGGGGTTGATACTAATTCTCTTAATCTTTGCTAGTTTTCAATTGCACTTTCCTGCTTTTGTAAATATTATGTTTATGCCTAAAATTAATCATTAAAGGAATTAGTTGATTAGAAAACATGCCATGCAATGTAAGAACAGAAAGTCTGCAAATGCAAAATGGAAGTAACTCTAGTATGCAATTTATTCATGGAACTAAAGATAATATACATTTGAGCATCATCAGAACCTGTTGTGAGTTATGTCAGTTTGAGGATTAAGGCTTTCCCTAAACCCAAGAGCCTAGGAAGGGTAGCAGTGATGCAGCTAGTTATCTCATTAAGAACACTGGAATTGTGATGTGATTTCAGTTGTCTTTGCTGACTTATAAAAATCTGCTTGCAATACAACAGCCTTCAGGTCACAAACTCATACATATGCTACCACTGGGATTATATAATAGTCTGCACATTTAGCTAAGCCAAAAGATTTCACAGTGGTTAGCATGGATTTATGTTTCATTTGACCATTACTGTCTTACTCCATTGAGAACATTTGTATAATGAGCTTTATGTCATTTAATAAACTATGCAAAGAAAGTCTTGATTAGAAGGAGCTGTGTAATCTCTTTCTATCAGCATAGTGTCTTCAAGTTCATAATGCACTTTTACATCCTTTATTTCATTTTATGCTCAAAACAACTTTTAAAAATCATAGCTCCATTACACAGACTAAGATCCGTCCTGTGGCTTAGAGAAGTTAAGGGATTTACTCAAGGACACAGAGTTACTAAGTTGCTGAGTTAGGACAGGAATCAAAGTCTCTGATGCCTGCCTCTCTGTTAGACAATTGAGCTGCCATAGTTACTCACTTATACTTTATCCATTTTTGTTTTAATCTGGGCTTTTCTTAGAAAAAAAAATCAAGGAAAAATAAGATATTAATATTGTAAATATTCATCAAAAGCTGAATCTGAGATAACACTATCACCAAATAACTTATGCTATGAAACTCAGCAACCCATGTTTTTTATCAGCTGCCAAATATGGAACACTGAACTCAGTACTTATCCAAAAACATGCCTATTTCTCAGCAAATTAATGTTCAGGAAGTACCACATGTAATATTTCTGAAATTAAGGGTAATAGTGATAAGCAGCTGAGTGGCTTATGTAAACAGACTGGTTTACCACTATTTTCTAAGGTCATGCAATACCATAATTCAGAACACCTGGGCAAGAAGTTCAACAGTTCAATAAAATATTTTGAGTAACTGCCCATATGTTTCTATCATCATAACTTATTCCTGTTTCTTGTCTGATAATTTTTCCAGATTGACATGTCAACCAAGAAAGATTTCAGCAGCATTAAAACAGCTAATATTATTGGGCACTTACTAGAGGTAAACACTTTACATGAATTTCACTTAAGAATGAGAAAACTGCTGGGTGTAGTGGCTCACGCCTGTAATCCCAGCACTTTGGCAGGCGGATCAGGAGGTCAGGAGTTCGAGACCTGCCTGGCCAACATGGAGAACCTGTCTGTGGTAAAGAAACAAAAAATTTGCCAGGCATAGTGGTGCGTGCCTGTAATCCCAGCTACTCGGGAGGCTGAGGCAGGAGAATCACTTGAACCCGGGAGGTGGAGGTTGCAGTGAGCTGAGATCGTGCCATTGCACTCCAGCCTGGGCAATGTGACGAGACATCTCAAAAAAAAAAAAAAAAAAAAACCAGGAATGAGAAAACTGGCTTTCTCCCAAGATCTTGCAGCTAGTTGAGTGACAGTCCCAGATTATCAATCTAGGGCTTCTAATTCTAAACCTGAGACTCCCTGTATTACACACAAATAATAGCAGTATTATCTGATTATCTGATAGCACTAAAATATTTTGTGACTCAGATTTATGGCTCTTAATCCTTTTTTTTTTTTTTTTTTGAGACGGAGTCTCGCTCAGTTGCCCAGGCTGGAGTGCAGTGGCGCAATCTCGGCTCACTGCAAGCTCCGCCTCCCAGGTTCACGTCATTCTCCTGCCTCAGCCTCCCAAGTAGCTGGGACTACCGCCGCCACGCCCGGCTAATTTTTTGCATTTTAGTAGAGACGGGGTTCCACCGTGTTAGCCAGGATGGTCTCGATATCCTGACCTCATGATCCACCCGTATGGCTCTTAATCTTTATACAACATTCTTGATTTCTGCAAATGTATTATAAAAGTAACACATATTCAATATTTACATGCCATTCCCCCAACATAAATTTTAATCAAAGTCGGTACATCTTTCATACATTTTCTCAGCATATATAAACAGAAACTTTCTTGTTCATACTTTCAAAAATCTATTATATTGCATATTCTGTTCTACAGTTTAGTTTTCAGAAATTCATAGTGGACATTAGTCAGCACACATCAAATGACCTCATTCTTTCAATGGTTGCTGTGCATGATTATGGCACACACATCTTCCGTTTCCTGGTCGGTTTGTTTTCTTGTCATTACCAATTCTGCTATATATAATAAACATCTTCGTACATAGAACTTTGAATTTTTTGGAACTAAAATGTAAATTTCTAGAAACAACTGACAAGTCAAGGGGTAGGTACATTTAACCTCTAACAAATTGCTTTCCATAAAAATTAAACTTATTAATACTTTTATCACCAGTGTGTACATGAGAATTGGAGTTTTCTTTTCTAGGGGCATTTTTTTTTTTTTTTTTTGAGACAGAGTCTCGCTCTGTCGCCCAGGCTGGAGTGCAGTGGTGCAATCTCCGCTCACTGCAAGCTCTGCCTCCCAGGTTCACGCCATTCTCCTGCCTCAGCTTCCCGTGTAGCCGGGACTACAGGCGCCCGCCACCGTGCCAGGCTAATTTTTTATATTTTTAGTAGAGACGGGGTTTCACCGTGTTAGCCGGGATGGTCTCGATCTCCTGACCTCGTGATCCGCCCGTCTCGGCCTCCCAAAGTGCTGGGATTACAGGCGTGAGCCACCGGGCCCAGCCCTCTAGGGGAATTTTACCTACTCTTATTTTACCTATTGATGAGAACAATAATCCTCAAGGGAAATGAATCAGTCATTCTATTAACTTCAAAGTGAAAATTAAGACTGCTGATGGTTACTAAAGGTTCCAATTACTATTTTTTTAAAGTTAAAAATATGAACAAAACGAAGCTATAAAAAGTTCGTAACACAAGTACAACCTGTGAGAGAAAATGTGCTACTTTAAGTTTATTCACAGAAAAATAATAGTCTTGGGTATTTCAGCATATGTACTAGATTCCTAATGAGTATTACTAGAAATGCAGACATAAAATTTAAACATAGTGACCTTTATAGAATCCAGACAGTTTCTAACAGTTACAACCAAAAAGAAGATACACTGAGAAATGTTCAATGAAAAGTAAAAAGCTATTTTCTATTCCATTATCATTTGCCACAACAACAACAAAATCCACATTATACCCAAGCAGAAACTGGCATTATGTAAATTCATCTACTTGAAAGTGAATCCAAGAGTATTCTTTTTATTACTATTGAACTAAATGTGAAAATATAGACAGATCACTATGGTAAATTGTTCAGTTGATTTTTCCCCATTCTGCTATGATCTTATGCTCTCAGCCATCTGGCTTGTATTTACTGTACTACTGGGAAGCTGTATTTGCTCACTAACAAAAGTAAAACTCTATTTTTCCTATTGTGTTTGCATAGTTATTCCCATGTGTTTGTTTTTTTCCATTTTCTAAACCAGGTATTTTGCCCACCTCAGGACAAACTCTTGAAGGCCTCATTATTATTTATATCTTAACAGAACGTACTATATTTATGGTTGTTCTGCACTCCGTTTGAACAATGATTTCTTCAAGCTCTAAGGAAATTCACCTTTTCTACTTCAACTTCTGCAAACCTGTCTTTGAATGGACCTTAGCTCCTTTCATTTGAGTCACTCACTTACTTTCCTTACTATCAAATATAACCTCTAAAATGGTTTTCAGGCTTAAAAATAAAACTATTCACTTATTTACGTTTTTTATATAAGCTATTTGTCAAAATAACCACGTATCTTCATGCACAGAAGGAGCCTGCAGTTTAAGAAAGCTAATGTTTTACCCTAAACATTTGTTAGCATAGACCATCGGTCCCCAGCTTTTTTGGCAC
This sequence comes from Mandrillus leucophaeus, assembly GCF_000951045.1. Lineage (NCBI taxonomy): Eukaryota > Metazoa > Chordata > Mammalia > Primates > Cercopithecidae > Mandrillus > Mandrillus leucophaeus. The sequence continues at coordinate 5,821,175 of NW_012108697.1, forward strand.
CAGGGAAGACAATTTTTCCACAGACTGGGGGTGGGGGATAGGGGAGAAGGGGGATGGTTTCCCAATGAAACTGTGGCTCTGATTATCAGGCACTATATTCTCATAAGGAGTACGCAACTTAGATTCCTCGAACGTGCAGTTCACAACAGGGTTCAGGCCCCTATGAGAGTCTAGTGCTACCACTAATCTGACAGCAGATGGAGCTCAGGTGGTTACCCTCGCCTGCTGCATAGCCCCATTCCTAACAGGTACTGGTCTGGGGCCCAGGGAATGGGAACCCCTGGCAGGGACCATTAGGCTGAAGCAAATATCTTATGAGCAGTGATTCTTTGGTGTTTTCCTCAAGAGGGAGGGGGTACCTACTTCTTACTTTCCAGGTAGACAGAGGTGATATGAAAGATCCCTCTATAAAAGAACATTATTGGTACAATTTTTTTTCAATTCACTTATAAGTAATACCTGTAAATAGTAAACAATTCAGTAGTACAGAAAAAGCTAAACTGGGCTGGGCAGGAAGGCTCACACCTGTAATCTCAGCACCTTGGGAAGCTGAGACAGCATCTTGGGAAGCCTAGGAGCCTGAGACTAGCCTGGGCAACATGGCAAGACCTTGTCTCTAGAAAAAAAAAAAATTTAACTTAGGCATGATGGCATGGGCCTGTGGTCCCAGCTACTTGGGAGGCTGGGTTGGAGGATCGCTTGAACCCAGGAGGTTGAGGCTGCAGTGGGCCATGTTCGTGCCACTACACTTCAGCCTGGGCAACAAAGCAAGACTCTGTCTCAAGAATAAGTAAATAAATAAAAACACAACTGTAAAAAGGAATCTATACAATTAAGTTAGTCTTCCTCTCAACCTTGAACTCCTTGTTTCTATGCATTTCCTGTTTTTACAAAAATTGGAGAATGCACACTTCTCTATATCTTGCTTTGTTTTACTTAATGGTATATCCTAGAATGTGTTCTATTTCAGGACTTAGAGAGCCATCTAACTTATTTTTAAATGGTTGCACAGTATTCCGTTGTAGGGATATATCGCTATTTAGCAAATTCCCTACAACAGGCATATAGATTTTTCCCTAATATTTCACTATTATAATCATGCACTTGTATATACCTCTTTGCAAATATTTATATAAATTTTGTATTATGTTTAACTTTTGGAGGAACCACTGTATAGTTTTTCCATAGCAGTTGCACCATTTTACATTCCCAGCAGCAATTTCTAATTTCTCCACATCCTCATTAACATTTTAAATTTTGGTAAAGTTCAATTATCTATTTTTCCTGTTGTTGCCTGTTTTTTGGTGTCACATCCAATAAATCATTGTCAAATCTGATGTCATGAAGATTTCCCTCTGGTTTCTTCTAAGACTCTCATGGTTTTAGCTCTTTATTTAGGTTTTTGATCCATTTTATTTTTGTATGTTGTACAAGGGTCTTACTTCATTTTTTTGCATGAGGACATCTGGTTTTCCCAGCACTATTTCTTGAAAAAGACCATCTTCTCCCCCTTGAATGGTGTTGGCACCCTTGTCAAAAAATCAATTGACTGTATATGTGAGAGCTACTTTCTGGGACAATATTAATTTTGATAATGGCAAATTGCCCTCCAAACACCAACTTATACTCCCACTGATATGAGAGCGTTCACTTTCCACATTATCCAACCACATTTGAGAGCAATATAATATGGCTTGATGTATTAGTACATTTTCACGCTGCTAATAAAAACATACCTGAGACTGGGTAATTTATAAAGGCATGGTGGCTCATGCCTGTAATCCCAGCACTTTGGGAGGCTGAGGTGGGCGGATCACTTGAGGTTGGGAGTTCAAGACCAGCCTGGCCAACAGGGTAAAACCCTGTCTCTACTAAAATAGGAATATTAGCTTGGTGTGGTGGTGCACACCTGTAATCCCAGCTACTTGGGAGGGTGAGGCAGGAGAATTGCTTGAACCCAGGAGGCGGAGGTTGCATTGAGCTGAGATTGCGCCACTGTACTCCAGCCTGGGCAACAGAGCAAGACTCCGCCTCAGGAAAAAAAAAAAAATAGAAGTTGAATGGAGTCACAGTTCCACATAGCTGGGGAAGACTCACAACCATGGTGGAAGGCGAAAGACATGTCTTATATGGTGGCAGACAAGAGAGAACGAGAGCCAAGTTAAAAGGGTTCTGAAATCCCTTATAAAATCATTAGATCTCAGACTTAAGTCACTACACAAGAACAGTATGAGGGAAACTGCTCCCATGATTCAATTATCTCCCAGCAGGTCCCTCCTACAGCACATGGGAATTATGGGAGTTACAATTCAAGATGAGTTGTGGGTGGGGACACAGCCAAGCCATATCATTCCACCCCTGACCCCTTCAAATCTCATGTCCTAATATTTCAAAACCTATCATGCCTTTCCAACAGTCCCCCAAAGTCTTAACTCATTTCAGCATTAACTCAAAGTCCACAGTCCAAAGTCTCATCTGAGACAAGGCCAGTCCCTTCTGCCTATGAGCCTACAAAATCAAAAGCAAGTTAGTTACTTCCTAGATACAGTGGGGGTCCAGGCATTGCGTAAATCTAGCTGTTTCAAATGGGAGAAACTGACCAAAACAAAGGGGCTACAGACCTCATGTAAGTCCAAAATCCAACAGGGCAGTCAAATCTTAAAGTTCCACCGGGCGCGGTGGCTCAAGCCTGTAATCCCAGCACTTTGGGAGGCCAAGACGGGCGGATCATGAGGTCAGGAGATCAAGACCATCCTGGCTAACATGGTGAAACCCTGTCTCCACTAAAAAATACAAAAAACTAGCCGGGCGAGGTGGCGGGCGCCTGTAGTCCCAGCTACACAGGAGACTGAGGCAGGAGAATGGCGTAAACCCGGGAGGCGGAGCTTGCAGTGAGCTGAGATCCGGCCACTGCACTCCAGCCCGGGCAACAGAGTGAGACTCCATCTCAAAAACAAAAAAAATCTTAAAGTTCCAAAATGATCTCCTTTGACTACAAATCTCACAACCAGGTCATGCTGATGCAAGAGGCAGGTTCCTATTACCTGGAGCCGCTCCACTCCTGTGGCTTTGCAGGGTACAGCACCACCCTGGCTGCTTTCACAGGCTGGCATTGAGTGTCTGCGGCTTTTCCAGGCGCACAGTGCAAGCTGTCAGTGGATCTACCATTCTGGGGTCTGGAGGACAGTGGCCCTCTTCTCACAGCTCCACTAGGCAGCACCCCAGTGGGAACTCTATGTGGGGGCTTCAACCCCACATTTCCCCATATTTCCCTTCTGCACTGCTCCAGCAGAGGTTCTCCATGAGGTCCCCAGCCCTGCAGCAAACTTCTCTTTCCATACGTTCTCTGAAATCTAAGTGGAGGTTCCCAAACCTCAATTCTTGACTTCTGTGCACCCACAGGCTCAAAACCATGTGGAAGCTGCAGCTGCCAAGGCTTGGGGCTTGCACCCTCTGAGGCCATGGCCTCAGCTGTAACTTGGCCCCTTTTAGCCATGGCTAGAGTGATTGGGACACAAGGCACCAGGTCCCTAAGGTTGCACACAGCAGGGGAACTCAGCCCAGTCCATGAAACCATTTTTTTCCTCCATGCCTCCAGGCCTGTGATGGGAGGGGCTGGCACAAAGTTTTCTGACATGCCCTGGAAACATTTTCCCCATTGTTTTGGTGATTACATTTTCCACATTGTTTTGGCGATGAACTTTTGGTTCCTCATCACTTATGCAAATTTCTGCAGCCAGCCTGAATTTCTCCCTCAGAAAATGGGTTTTCCTTTTCTATCACATCATCAGGCTGCAAGTTTTCCAAACTTTTATGCTGTTTCCCTTTCAAAACTGAATGCTTCTAACAGCACCCAAGTCACCTCTTGAATGCTTTTCTGCTTAGAAATTTCTTCTGCCAGACACCCTAAATCATCTTTCTCAAGTTCAAAGTTCCACAGATCTTGGGCAGGAGCAAAATGCTGGCAGTCTCTTTGCTAAAACGCAGCAAGAGTCATCTTTACTCCAGTTCCCACCAAGTTCCTAATCCCCATCTAAGACCACCTCAGCCTAAATTTCATTGTCCATATCATTGTCAGCATTTTGGTGAAAGTCATTCAACAAGTCTTTAGGAAGTTCCAAACTTTCCTACATTTTCCTGTCTTCATCCGAGCCCTCCAAACGGTTCCAACCTCTGCCTGCTACCCAGTTCCAAAGGAGCTTCCACAGTTTTGGGTATCTTTACAGTAGCACCCCATTCCTGGTGACAATTTACTGTATTAGTCCATTTCATGTTGCTGATAAAGACATACCCAAGGCTGGGTAGTTCATAAAGAAAAAGATTTATGGACTCACAGTTCCACTTGGGTGGGGAGGCCTCACAATCATGGTGGAAGGGGAAAGGCATGTCTTACAAGGTGGCAGACAAGAGAATGAGAGTCAAACGAAAGGGGAAACCCCTTACAAAATCATCAGATCTCGTGAGACTTATTCACTACCACAAGAACAGTATGAGGGAAACTGCCCCCATGATTTAGTTATCACCCACTGGGACCCTCCCACAACACATGGGAATTATGGGAGCTACAATTCAACATGGGATTTGGGTGGGGACATAGCCACACCATATTACTTGAGAAAGGATACATTTCTTATTATACTTAGCTAAATCTCTTCAAAGTATAGTAATATGTCTGTTTCTAATGGGATAGTGGTTCTCATCAGTTGAGTTGGATTTTAAACATGCTCATTTTTACCTTACCAGCTGAAGTCACTCCCAAGATATTCTGAGGATACATATTAAACTATTTCTTTTTCCCACAGATAATTCTCTAGAATTTACATTTTTTTAATTTGTGCTTCTGTGAAACTATCTCGCTTCTCATTTTGCAACACAGACTTTTTCCTGTAACTGTCTTATTTTCCTGAGACATATAATAAGTAGCATGACAAGTTTCTCTCTATATTAGCCCCCAAATACTTAAGGTTCAAAGAAGAATATTACAAGATAGTATTTGCACAAATTTCCATTTATAAAATAGTTCTTATTTAGGGATACGTTAAAAAATTATCTAGGCCTCAACCTACAGAGGTTCTGATTTAGAAGACCTGGAATGGGACCCAGACATATATATTTGGAAAATGCTAGCACTTGATTTTAATAGATTTCCCCACTTAAGAACCACCAGAACTCATTTGATCATCATGACAATTCTATGTACTAATTCTGTGTTATAGTATGCATTTACAGATGAGCAATCTGAGGCTGAGAGAGCCAAGTAACTAGCCCAAAGTCATATACTAGAAGCCAAGTCTCCAACTGTAAGTACATTACATAAAACTGTCTAAGCCTAACATTACTCAGATGGTTGCTAAAAGTGTGTTAATTCGGTAAATCTACTTTGTAAATTGTAAGTTACCTATATTATTGAGTTTTAAACACATAAATCATCTATTAATAGCATGACTTTTACACCGGCCCTAAAGGTAAATAGAAAGATAATGAATAATATTTATTTAGCTACTGTGAACTAGCTATCTGTATTGTTCAGGGCACATTAGAATAGCATCGCTTTTAAAACACCTAGCACAAAGAGTGATCTGGTGGAAATTCCATTCCGCTGTCTTTGGGGTGAAAAATACTACGTCTCAGTAGTCAGCACTTGTGACCCTTTGGGCTTATAGTAGACATCACTCCGGAATCACTGGACTTCAGCACTGCTTCAATACAAACTTCATAAAACCAAAAAAAGGGACAAAACTATCCTGGATTATGACAGTATTTATGTAAGGTGTTATCCTTTTTCGATTTCAAGCCAAATATTTCCAAACCAGTATTTCGTGCTTGATTAGCAGCTACTATTTTTAAAGCACTTATTATGTACAAGGCATCATGCTAAGTGATTTATTTAATACTCACCACTACCTTAGTGAGGCAACTATTACCTCCATCTTGTAGATGAGGAAAACAAGACCTAGAAAAGTTTAGTAACTTCCCTAAAGTGACAACAGTGGGTAGAATTTGAATACCCTTGCTCTTGTAACTTTGCTTTCCATTTAGCCTATACATTTATGTACATTATATAAAAATTTCACTTTAGATGAGATTTTATATCCTTCAAAGCTTTTGATCCTCAAAATTACTATGTCCTCTGTAGGCTATTCCACCACAGCCTGCAAATAAGTTTTTAAAGTCAATATTCTTGATCACTGAGCCAAGATTAATCATTACTAAGCCAGTGCATGCCATTTGCTGAAAAGCTGAAATACATGATTAATTAAAAATATTAAATGTGACCCAGTGAAACTCTAAAGTAGAAAAATATGCATTCTATGTTTTCCCCTCAATGTTTTAATAACTACTTTATTAAATATTTATATGAATAAAATTAATTTAAATTATCTTGGTATGAGTATACTTTAGACAAAGAACAAAATCAAATTGCTTTACCATTACTGGAAACTTCCTCATGAAATAACTGGATAATAGAAATTGAAGCAGTACTTATTTATATTTATCAGGAGAATTCAATTTGGTTCCCAAGCCTAAGTAGTAAAAAAAACTGATGGAAAAAAAAAAAAGAGTACCAGACAAAACTCAGTTATCAATAAGACTACTAATATTTTATTAGTGTGCTAATTCTTCTTCTAGATAACACCAAAATCCACATTCCATGTTATTAGACTATTTCTTGATTAAAGATAGCATTATTTTAATTGAAATACATTTTATTTTAAAAATCGTGAGTAGTTTTTTTGGTAAAAAGATTTAGGATTATTTCTCAGCTCACTGAACATTTACTTCCAAACACCTCTAAGTTACTTGAGCAAGACTGACTGACAAACATGAACAATAAAGGCTTTACTTGCACTAGGAAAGCCCCCTGAATGCCTGGGCTCTTTGTCATCTCCTGGCTGCCTTACCACCACTGCCCTCGCTGACACACTCTCCTCACCCAACTAGTATAGAATAGAATGTTTAAAGTAACTAGTAGTTATTCTAATAAAATTGTGCTCCAAATTACCTTATCTTTCTTAATGTGGCACTAGTTTATCCACAGAATAGGTGGCTGTCTTCTGAATTACGGCAAGTTCAAATAACACTATTTAAAAAGTAAAACTATAGAAATACTTACCTACAAAGACCTAATCACAAAGTTTATTTCTAAAGAAATATGCTTCTCCTTTTACAACAGATAAAGTCATAAAATCTTCCAGAAGGGGATTCTTATCTGGAAAAGGAATTTCTTAATACAGGGTCATGGATCCCAAGAGACGCTACAAACTTTAGAGTATTTTATTTGAATTCTCTCAAATATAAAAAATTACCTACACATTTTTTGGGGGGAGAATCCGTGGCCTTCCTTAGTTCTTACAGGGGGTCTATGATCCCAAAAGAATTTTAAAAGTAATCTAACTAGCCTGGGAGTTTTAAGTACTGGTTTTGTTGCTACATGCCTATCAGCTGTGATGTTATCTATTGCAAGTAACTTGTTGATTAATTATGAAAATTTCTGAACTAGTTGCTTTTTAAATATATAACAGAGCAGGCCCAAGGTTACTGTTAAAATAGCATAGTTCTCAATTTCTGGCATTTCTTGTATGACAGAAAACCACAGCAGTGGAAATTGCCCATAATTCTAAGCACGTCTGTGGAAATGTGACTGTGAACATCCTATGTCACACATAATCTAGAAGAAAAAAGTTTGAGAACTGCTGGTTTGAACCAACCCTTTCATTTTACAGATGAGGAAACAGGCTCAAATATGTTAAACCATTTCTTTGAAGTCACAAAGGAGTCTGGTACTTTATTCAATGTAACCTCAAGCCGGGCTAGGATTGAAATGGATCCCTACACTGGCATTTTTAGTCTGGATTGTGGCTATAAAAAGGATGATTTTATACCCTGGTATTCAACAAAGTTCTATCCCTGGGGTACTTCTCTCACTCTGCACATTTACCTTGGACAACCTCATCTGCCTCCCACAACTTCAACTCTCAATTCTCCTGTTATTAATTCGCAGATCTGTTATTTACAGTCCTGTCAAACTTCTAGCTCGTGCTCCAGATCTCTATGTCCAACTGCCTACTTAAAATCTCCTGCTGTGGTCTGCTGTTCAAGTCTCAACCTTCAAATATTGAAAAATCGAACTCTTATCACCCACATATTCTTCCAAAGACAGAGAGACAGCGAGGGAGACAGCGAGAGACACAGCATGAGCAAGAGATACAGCGTGAGCGAGACAGGGACAGAGAGACAGACAGAGAGTGACAGGCAGAAAGAGAGCACGAGCGAGAGAGAGCACGAGCGAGAGAGGGCACGAGTGAGCGAGCTCTTTGTTCCAGTTTTCTTTCTCCGTGCCAGAAACTAGGCACTTCTTTAACCCGACCTTCAACTCCATCATTCCTTCTGTTTTACCATTTTTCCTTTCAGGAAAAGTCTCTTCCTCTCTACCTGAGTCCACTGATTCATTTCAGGCACTCATTCTCTCTCTCTCTCCTGGAATACTTTAGTAATCTCTTTACCTTCAACCTTGCTTCTCTCAGTCCACTCAATACTGTTGCCAAAGGAGGATTTTTAAAACACAGATCTGACCACATCACTCCACTTCTTATACATCCTTCATTGGCTCCCTATTTCCCACAGAAAAAAGTCCAAATTCCAGAACATGGTATGTAAATGTCTCCATGGTATAATCTCTGCTATAAAACTATCTGCTTTATACTGCAATGGAATAATGAGTACTTAAATATGCAATTAAGTACTCCTAATTATGGATGATAATCATCAAAAATTACTGGGTACATATATTAATTGGCCAAACTAAATTTGTGCTGTGTGATCCTGCCAGTGTCAATCTGTTCAATCACATTTCAGGTAAACTGGCCTATTAATCACCTTCCAGTACTGGCAAAGGTTTTACATAATCTATCTCCACTAGGTTGATAAGAAAGCTGCATCACATGTTCCACTAAGTATATTCTCACCCAAACCTCATTCAAACTAGCAATGTCTTATCATATCTTTATGAGGTAAAGATTGGAAATCTGAAAAAAAAACCTAACTTTCTTAATGATTTACCTAACAACAGCATTAGTATTCGCAGCAGGCAACCTCTAAGAAGTCCCTAACCATCCCATCCTCCTGGTATTCACAACCATGTGTAGTCCCTTCTCGCGTTGTATCACAGTTGGTCTGAGAGAGCAATAGCAATAAGGGCAGAAGTGGTGGTATATTTACAAGATGAGATTATTTTTAAAACTGGCTTCCGGCCGGGCGTGGTGGCTCACGCCTGTAATCCCAGCACTTTGGGAGGCCGAGGCGGGCGGATCACGAGGTCAGGAGATTGAGACCATCCTGGCTAACACGGTGAAACCCCGTCTCTACGGAAAAATTAGCCAGGCGTGGTGGCAGGCGCCTGTAGTCACAGCTACTCGGGAGGCTGAGGCAGAAGAATGGCGTGAACCTGGAAGGCAGAGTTTGCAGTGAGCCGAGATCGCACCACCATGCTCCAGCCTGGTCGACAGAGCGAGACTGCGTCTCAAAAAAAAAAAAAACTGGCTTCCATCTTGGGTCCTCCCCATCCTTCTACTTGTTCCAAGGGAAGCCTGCTGCCACATCTTAAGAACACTCAGATGACCCTGTGATGAGGCTCGCTTAGAAAGGAACTGAGGCTCTCCACCATAAGCTCATGAGGAACTATGGCATGCCAACAACCAAGAGCGAAGTTAGAGGCAGCTTCTCCATCCCCAGTCAAGCCTTGAAATGACTGAAGCCCCAAGCCAGCAGTTTGACTGCAACATCATAAAACATCCTGAGCCAGAACCCAGCAAAGCTGCTCTTAGATTCCTGATCCACAGAAACTGTGAGATAATAAACGTTTGTTGTCTAAAGCTGCTTAGTTTGGGGGTAATTTGTTATGTAGCAATAGATAAGTAATACAGTATTTTATGGTTTTGCTTTTTTCTTTAAACAGGGTGCTCACTGTATGCTTTCCTACTGGAAATAACTTCAGCCGACAGTTTCTAATAGCTTCACTTTGATATACATAATTAGCATTAACTTCAAAAGGCAATTCTCCTAGATTACATCCAAGTGGCTGGGACTCTCTGCCACTGCATCATGCCTCAAGGTCAGGGCCATACTCCTCCTTCCTCGTTAGTCCCTCCACCTAAATTACAGCCCTGAACACTTTTTTTTTTTTTTCACTTCACCAAATCAATCTCTTCTCCAATCAGTTTCTGAGTGCTTAAATTAGGGTAGGAGAACTTTTAAGTCAGAAGGTCTTGAAGGATGGGAGGAGGTGGTAGCGGAGTAATTGAGTGGGGCAAGCAACAGCATGATTACTCTGGAAGGAGAAGACTTAGGAAGTTCAAAGTCAGAAGCAATGTGTAAGGTAAGAGAGAGGGTCTGGTGAGAGTGGGCTTAAATATGATTCATACTCATTGTTACCATTAAAAACTACAGAAACATTTCTGAAGAGTTTCTGAAAAGTTAAAAATCACCACAAATCTGCCAATGCAGAGATAATTGCTAGGAAACACTGTGGTAATATCCTCCAAACACATATAAAGGTATCTATTCACGTATACATGTACATTCATGTAATCAATTTTTCATATTACACATATTATAGCCTATCATTTACTGTAACATCTTTCTAAGCAAATAAATATCATTGTTAATGGCTGTGTTATATTCTAATGTTGTATAATGTGTGTAGTTATTAACACTTATTTGACCAGCCTCTTTCAAACATGTCCAGTTTTTTCTAGTCTTTACTAGTTTACAAATATAATTTTCATCCTTATGCATATAACTTTTCACATTTGGACTCTGTAGGTAAATTCTTTGGAGTAGAATTATCGAGTCAATGAATACATTTTAACACATGTATGTATATGTGTGACCCTTCAGAAACAGTGCATCAAGACAATGTGCTTTTAAAGAGCAGCTAAAAGAGTGCTTTTGTAGTAGACAGGCTTTCGTATCTGTTTAAAAAGAACAGTTAATAATAAGACAGACTGTAAGGGCTGCATAATATTCTAATAATACTTAATGATTAAGGACAAATGTTAAACAAATGTTTTAATAAAACAGCACAGAAAATTGTTTTTACACTGCTGTCCCAGATTTGAGCTCTAGTTCTTAAAACCTACTATGGATTCTTCCAAGGTCTCTCCTTTTTTACAGGCTGGCTGCAAAAGATCCAAGATGCAAGGCAGAATTCAAAGGCTCTCGGGCATGGGAGCCACCAGATGAATTAGCCTGGGTCCACAAACCCTCTTCTACCCCCACCTAGTCCACACTGAACTACATATAAGTGGAAAATAAGTCACTGAATTCTGGAGATGTTAATAAGCATAGATAACCTACCTTAATATAAGAGACTATCTCTGGGTGGTGGTTTACTGCTAATTTTTATCTACCAATTTGTTGCTGTATTTTCCAATTTTTTTTTTTTTTTTTTTTGAGATGGAGTTTTGCTCTTGTTGCGCAGGCTGGAGTGCAATGGCACCATCTCGGCTCACCACAACCTCTGCCTCCCGGGTTCAAGCAATTCTCCTGCCTCAGCCTCCCGAGTAGCTGGGATTACAGACATGCGCCACCACGCCCGGCTAATTTTGTATTTTTTAGTAGAGACGGGGTTTCTGCATGTTGATCTGGCTGGTCTCCAACTCCCGACCCTCAAGTGATCCGCCTGCCTCAGCCTCCCAAAGTGCTGGGATTATGGGCGTGAGCCACAGCACCCAGCCTGTATTTTCCAAATATCTTATGGTTTATGCTGTTTTTACAATCAGAAACAAACATACATAAAAATAGTGCTGAATGCAGTGTATGTTATGATATGGCAGTGTTTTCTTTAAATTTATACAAATTTTAAATCACCAAAACATGACTTTTAAAATAAATATTATATACAGTTAACATAAATATTATATACAGTTAATTTTTTTGTTTTTTTGAGACTGAGTCTCGCTCTGTCGCCCAGGCAAGAGTGCAGTGGTGAGATCTCAGCTCAATGCAACCTCCGTCTCCCAGATTCAAGCGATTCTCCTGCCTCAGCTTTCCAAGTAGCTATGACTACAGGTGCATGCTACCGTGCCTGGCTAGTTTTCATATTTTCAGTAGAGATGGGGTTTCACCATGTTGGCCAGGCTGGTCTCAAATTCCTGAACTCAAGTGATCCGCCCGCTTCGGCCTCCCAAAGTGCTGGGATTATAGGCATGAGTCACCTGCCTGGCCTATACAACTTAAGAAGCTGAACTGTGTAGCTAGTCACTACGTGACTGTGTCACAAAATTTCATGCCAACATTAAAGAACAGCAGGAACCCATGGTAAGACTGTAACACTGGTCAACTGATGTGTGTTTAACTGGCTGTAAGACTTCAGGCAAGTCCAGGAAATGTTCCATTTCCTACCATATAAAATGAGAAAGCTGAACTAGAAAACCTCTGAGGTCTATGGTCAATTCTTTCCAACTAGTATTTTCTTTCTTATGATATACCCAGTGCTCCCAGAATGCTCCATCTCCTAGAAAACCCACCTCTTACCCTCAGAAATTAGAACCTGACCACTTACGAGAAGCAAAAAGCACTAGTCTACTTAACCATGGCCCAGGTAAAAACAGGCTGTATTTTTTTGTGGCTAAAACAGTGGCTACTTGAAGAGGAATATGCAAAAGATGTTTCTCCTCACCTAACATCTAACTCCAGAAGGCTACTCTAACACTACTTTCTACTGCTGGGGAAATGACCTGCACACTCCTCTATGAAACGCTATCCCCATGCCTTAAACAGCCAATATATATTTAGAAGATTACCTATATGACAACACCTCAGAGAGTGAAAGCATCCACTTAAATATTGAAATGTGATCATTTAAAAAAAAGAAAGAAGGAGAAGAAGGCAGCCGGGTGCAGTGGCTCATGCCTGCAATCCCAGCACTTTCGGAGGCCGAGGCGGGTGGATCACGAAGACAGGAGATCGAGACTGTCCTGGCTACCATGGTGAAACCCCATCTCTACTAAGAATACAAAACTTAGCCAGGTGTGGTGGCAGGCGCCTGTAGTCCCAGCTACTCGGGAGGCTGAGGCAGGAGTATGGCATGAACCTGGGAGGTGGAGCTTGAGATCACGCCACTGCACTCCAGCCTGGGCGACAGAGCAAGACTCCGTCTCAAGAAAAAACAAAAAAAGACACTTTCTAAACCATGTAAGGGGATTATCACATGAGAAATACAACTTGGAGAAGGTATGAACAATTCCAAAACTGGTAAAGATATTCTAAGTTATAATAATGAAACTGGACTCCATGGTAAAATGCTGCCTCACTGTAGATGAAACCAGTGTAGGAAAAGCTAATAAGAAAAGAGCTTTTGAGACAGTCCACAACAGATGACAGGTTTTTTTGTTTGTTTTTTGAGACGGAGTCTCGTACTGTCGCCCAGGCTGGAGTGCAGTGGCATGACCTCAGCTCACTGTAACCCCTGCCTCCCGGGTTCAAGCGACTCTCCTGCCTCAGCCTCCCAAGTAGCTGGGATTACAGGCATCAGCCCATACCGGATCATTTTTTGTACTTTTAGTAGAGACGAGTTTCATCATGTTGACCAGGCTGGTCTCAAACTACTGACCTCAGGTGATGATCTGCCTGCCTCGGCCTCCCAAAGCATTGGGATTACAGGCATGAGCCACCGCGCCTGGCAGATGATAGGCTTCAATGGGGATAGTGGTGGCATAAGAGACAAGAAAAGAGAAAATTCAAAGAGACTTCTTAGTCTAAAAAAAAAAAATACTGAGTCTCAAACTTGGTCTCAAACCAATAGCATCACCTGGTAACTTGTTAGAATGCAAATTATTGGGCCTTACTTCAGACTTAAAGACAAAATGTGGGGTGTGGCCTAGCAATGTATGGTTTAACAAGCCCTCCAGGTACTCCAATGCATGCTAAAGTCTGAGTACCACTAGTCTAAAAGGAATTATACTATTACTGGTAGTAGACTGGAGAGAGGGTCAAACTACAGGCAGCTAACAAAGCACCACAAGTGCAATTTCTGTTTAGTCAGCAAGTCTAGCTTGGATTTAGAGCTTTTAATGGCACTTCTGTTGCTGGGCAGTTGCTTCCTGATGGAGTCAGTTACCATTCTAATGATTAGGCTTCCTCAGCAAGCAATATCCTTCAGAATAAAGGCTGTTCTAGTGAGTTTACTCCCTTTACCTGTAATTTCTTTAAAACATGGGAGGCAGATAGGTGGGGTTGGAGATAGAGCAGAGGGTGGAAAGGGAATATCAATGAAGCTACAGCAGCAAGGGGGCGCTGAGATGATGATGAGAAATGGATGAGCTAATTGCCTTACAGATCTTGTACCATCTAACGAAACCCTAAGGACAAAAAGTTTATTTTATATTTCAATATGAAAGAATCCCTCTCTCAGAATTCCACTTGGTGTCTGATAGTCTGGTTATAAACACTACTTAGCATTAAACATGCCATTTTTATTTATTCAGCAAATGGTAAGCCAAAGCTAATAAAATGGTCTCCCAAATGCAACTGAAAAAACTGATGATTTGCTTTGAGGGTTAATGGCAAAGAACTATTTTTCTGGTAGGTTACATGTATATATTACATGTTCCAAAATCTGAAACATGGCTAGTTAATCTTTTTTGGTTTAATTTACTTAATTTATGCATTGGCTTACATTTAGAAGCTTGTCTATACTTAGTATTTCCTATTACTCACAAAATGACACAACTTTCCAGTTTTACAACCTGGGGATGATTCAGGATCCACATTTAGATATAACGTTTTTTAAAAAACATTCTCGGATGTCATTTTTAAGGAATTCATGGAAAGCAAAGAAATGTTTAAAACCCTTGATATATATTCAGGTTAGAGAATATAAATAGTAGACTGGTATACATAAGTAATTTGCTTATCTTTACAGTATCATTGTCTAGGTTGAAAGTCTCAAAACCTCATTTAATATAACTGATTACACGGCAGTATCTTGGATTATTGAAATCTTTGGTTTTTCCCTTTAGTTCAAATGAGAATTATAGACTAGTTTAATTGCTACTAAAACATTTATCTTACAGTTGAATTTAAAATAATTATATTTTATTTTATTAATGAAAAAATATAATTTTAAATTATAAAATAGCTTGCTAAAAAAATTATCTGGTTTATCAAAAAATGTAATTTTTGAAACAAAAGGAAAATTATATTTACAAAATATCAAAATGCCCCAAGATATATGTCAAAATCCATTCAAAGACATACTCCATAGAAATTAACATTTCTATGTAAAATGACCTTATGAATACTGATTTTTAAAACAAAAGCATTATATCCCCTAGGCTGAGATATCTGTAACTAGAGAGACCAATTTCTGTGGTCTAGTGACATACTTGAGACACGCTGAGTTTTAACAAAACAAGGTAAACCCTGTACTTAATTGCAGTACTTCTCAGTCTTTGCTCTGCTAAGGTACAATATGAACCTTTAAGAGATGGTACAGAAAGTAGTTTCCCAAACACATTTGGCACTATTTATCCTGAGAAATCTCTTAGAACTGATGATCTACATTAGCGGGAAATGCAGATGAGTTAATCCTAATAAACACTGCAGGCAACTAGCAAATTATAGTCCCAGAGACTCAAAATAGAAATTAAAAGCAGCTGAGTATAGCACAATGACTTTATTGTCCCTGCTATTTATTATTTACAAGAATGCACAAAGTATTTGCACTATATACATAATACTTGTACTATATACATTTTAATATAGCACTTACGATAATTTTAAAATTAAAAATTAACTGGTTTTTAAGTAACTATACTTCAAGAACACTGCTCCCTCTATGAAATCCCATTCCCCAGAAACGGGCCCATCTGATTAGTACAGCTGATCTGCCAGCTGGATGGATCCCAAGTAAATTTCAAACCAGCACTTGGCAAAATATTCCTGTACCCTGCATTTTACATGGAACACAAACTAAAGATGCATTCTGGGACTGCCCTGAGAACCAAACAATTGTATGGCAACATGAACATATTCAGTTTATCCTCTTTATATTAAATTTGCTAGATGACCAATTTAAACAATACTTCAAATGCTGTGCTTGATTTCTGCTTACATCTATTCTGTTATTAGTCTGTTGGCATCTAACACTGGATCAGAAAAGACTGCCATCTGGTAGTTACAGCAACCCTTCACTAACTTGGTCAGAAGTTGAAGACCATAAGCCTCAAAGAAATGCAAACCAAGTTTATTACTATGAATATATCAAAATCTTCTTTTTGTAAAGCCATTCAACAGGGTTTTTCATTCAAAGAGAAACACTGTGCTCACACACATTATATAATCGACCTACAAAAGTCAGGTTTTAAAAGAGTTAAAGGGATGAATGATTAAATTAAATGAGTAATTAGGTCCACATTCCCCTCACCCACAAGGCTGCCACTGTCTCTTTTATAAAGCCTAGGGATGAGAGCCAAATTGGCCCTATTTAAATTGGCTATTTAACTCTAACTTCTCTTAATCATAATGTGTGTGTTCTTGGGTACAAATTTTTTCCTCTCGATAAAGTTGTTGGTAGGCAATACTTTAGATGAAGAGAAATAATTAACAGTATAAAAACAATAACATGTATACAGCATATAAGCACGCACAAAGTGTTTTCAAACTTAACATGATCTTAATCAGGAAGGAAAGCCAGAGAAGTATTAATACAATGAGATTATTTCAGATTCTACACTTCCCTAAGGTTACACAGTTAGGGTAACGGTAGAGTTGAGAAAGCTGAATCCACACCACCTAGTTAGAAATTATCTTTCTGGTATACCATACTCTCTTTCCTGAAAGAGTATTTTACAGTTTACATAGCTCTTAGTATTATAAATATAATATGCACGTACATGTATAAATACTTTGCACTCTGAATTTGCCCAAGTATCCCTGCTGCCCACTTCCCCAGTCTGGTTTTACTACCTTTTTCCTTTTTTGTCCTTCCTTTTCTCTCCTTATCTTTCCAAAGTCACCACCACTTGCTTGAGCCTGAACGAAGGCAGAAGTGGATGAGTGAATGCAGGAGTCACCCTTTAAGAGCACTCATGATTTGTGATCACATCTATTCTAACTTAGAGACTAGCATGCCAACACATGGACTATTTTCCCGAGCTCTCATTCTTAATGCAACAATGTCAAGGACATGGCCATTAAGAGATGACCTAGGATTATATAACACTTATCCAGCTTAATATGCTTATTCTATCCCATTATTTTACTTCAACCCTCTTTGTCTATAAAAATCCCTTTCCTTATATGGCCAGTCTCTGAAGTCCAAGATTTGATAGTCCTGGCATTTAGCAAAGGAGACTCTTCTTGTATCTCTTCCTGAAGGCATCTGAAACATTTTTTGTGATTGATTTTCCAGGTGGGAAAGATGCTCTTTCATAGGTTTGATCTATACTCTTCAACTGGCTGCCAATAAGATTAAGTCGCTTGGAAGTTGTTAAGAGGGGAAACTTTAAATGTTCTTGCCACTCACAAAAAAATAATAATAATAAGTTTTGAGGTAATACATATGTTAGACTGATTTATGCATTCTCATAAATCACATTCCAAAACCTTATGTTCTAAATGTATACATATTCCAAATCATGTTTTAGATAATACATACACGTAACTTTTGTCAGTTTTAAAAAGTTACTTAAAAAAAAAAAAAAAAGCTTATATCTCTTCATTAACATCTAGGCCACTCACTAGGTACTAGGTAGGGTAGGAGGGTGGCACATTAAAGTCATCCACCAAGACAAAGGAAAACAACTTAAGAATCCTAAGTATTGATCAGTCAACACCATTTGCCAAGAAACTCCTTTATAAACAGTACTCTGCTTCATACTAAAGGACACACGTAGGAAATGAAAACATAGGGGAGTATAATACAGCTGAAAGAACACTGGTTCTAGAACAAGGCTGACTTGGGTTGGAATTCCATGCTGCCACCTACCAGCTGCCACTTACCCAGGGCAAAGTCACAATGTATCTGAATCTGTTTCTTCATAATTTATAATATAAATCCTGTAGAACTGATATGAGGATTCATGATTTTACATAAAGTACCTAGCACAGTACCTTGTACATGACAGGTTGTCCAGTGGATAGTAGCCATACATTTATTTTTTATTTTGTTTTTATTTTTTGAAGGACAGAGTTTTGCTCTTGTTGCCCAGGCTGGAGTGCAATGGCACGATCTCGGCTCACTGCAACCTCCACCTCCAGGTTCAAGCAATTCTCCTGCCTCAGTCTCCTGAGTACCTGGGATCACAGGCATGTGCCATCATGCCCAGCTAATTTTGTATTTTTAGTACAGTGTTTCTTCAGGTTGGTCAGCTGGTCTCGAACTCCCGACCTCAGGTGATCTGCCTGCCTCGGTCTCCCAAAGTGCTGGGATTATAGGTGTGAGCCACCGCCGCTGGACTTATAAATTTATTTTTATCACCTGTTTTCAAGAAGCTAGTCAGGAGTTAGCAACCATTAAAGCTAGTGGGTGGAGCAAGTGGTTTGGTTTTTTTTAAACTTCATCAATGGGAGAGTTAGAGAAGGAGTAGAGGTTGCTTGTAGGCAATAGCTCTTAAAACAGCACTGTAATACAAATTGGCCCAGCCAAGTCAGCTGGAATAGCTGTAGCTAATGTAATCAATATAAAAAAAAGTTATTTCATGTTCTTTTTTGGTACTAGGTCTTCGAAATATGTATATTTTTATAATTATAGCACATCTCAATTAGGACTAGCCACATTTCAAGTGATAAACAGCCACACACAGCTAGTGGTTACCATAATGACAGTGGAACTCTATAATTCTAGCACCAAGCCTGGGCCCATTCCAAAGAATCTACTCTAATACCCATTTCACAGGTTAGCCTAGATCCATGCCACTTAAAAATCTCAAATCTCTAGGTTACCAAGAGAATCTAGTTGCTTAAATTACTATAAAACACCTGTATATCAAAAGCTCACAGTCAGCTTGACATACATATACACAAGTATATAACTAGTAATAGCTGTCAGAAGGTTTCAGAAATTGGTGGAGCAATGCCAATCACATAATAATCAACACTTTCTTGGTTGTCTATTAGTAGAGTATATTCCAATCAGGTCAGCAATCTTCAAAATTCCACAAACCTGAAAGAACTTTTAATAAATAAGACTCCTCAAAAGTGTTACTAAAATAAAGTACAAGTCTGGGCAATTTTTAAAGGCCAATAATAACTTTAAAAATTCTTTATCTCTGATTTGTCAGGATATTCCATGCATTTGGACAATCACACCTTTAGTTAAATTTGTTAAAAACTCAACTAAACTGTAAGCAACTTTCAATCAGGTAAGAAAAGTCTTGTCATATGGTTTGCTTTTTTGCAATTCAAAAAATACTTTCAAAGTACATAAAGTGCAACCAGATGCTACTGGCAAGAAAACTGGATTTTTCAAATGTGACCGATTTCCAAGAACATTACGACAGATGAGGCCTACACATTGGTAAGCTTAAAGCTTTGGAAAGCCCTTGTCTAATCATCCATTCAGAACTCTCCATGCTTTCCCACTTTTCAATATTTCAAATTTTCAAATAAATATCTCAAAATATATAGCAAATCATAAGTATGACACATATAGGAGGACTTCTCCTTAACAGATTCAGAACACACTGTTACACAGCTAATGTCACAGAAAGTACAAATTAACGTTAACGCTGGAACAAGAACAATATGCCATTTGCATTATAACAAATGTAGTCGCCAAGTGGCTGTTTTCTTCCATTTAGAGACGTTTTCCTTAGTTCCAATTAATACAAGTTTATAATCATCACAACAATCTATTACTCCGTATATTAAACTTGCAAAGTAGACATAAAATGTTTAAATTCCAAATTGCAATAACCACTGTGATAAAACTTTTAAAGGAATGGAAAGTGAGCCGGGAGCAGTGGCTCACGCCTGTAATTCCAGCACTTTTGGGAGGCCAAGGCGAGTGGGTCACCTGAGGTCGGGAGTTCAAGACTAGCCTGACCAACATGGAGAAACGCCGTATCTATTAAAAATCCAAAATTAGTTGGGCATGGTGGCGCATGCCTGTAATCCCAGCTACTCAGGAGGCTGAGGCAGGAGAATTGCTTGAACCCGGGAGG
>NW_012108697.1:5841399-5845634 GCF_000951045.1 Mandrillus leucophaeus
AAAAAAAAAAAAAAAAAAAGAAAAAGAAATGGAAAGTGATGAATTTGTATCATACGTAGGGAAAGATGAAAAGTTAATTGTGATTTTTCTCTTAACTGAAACAAATTCAGAAACATTTACTAATGTTATTAATGGTATAAGCACATGGAAATAAAATTAGCAAAATTCATTTCTTTCTATTTAAACAATGCAGAGTATGAATGATTCTACATCACTAATTTCTGAACTTTTCAGATAAAAGTACTGAATTAAAATCTCAACCACAATGCTTAGAGACTCATTTGCTCAGGTCAAACACTGAGTCCCAATTTTGTAAATGGGCTATTTATTTTTTCTTTTGAGACGGAATCTCACTCTGTCGCCCAGGCTGGAATGCAATGGCGCAACGGTGCAATGTCAGCTCACTTCAATCTCCGCCTCCCGGTTCAAGCAATCCTCCCTGCCTCAGCCTCCTGAGTAGCTCGGATTACAGGCGCCTGCCACCACACCCACCTAATTTTTGTATTTTTAGTAGAGACGAGGTTTCACCATGTTGGCCAGGTTGGTCTCGAACTCCTGACCTCAGGTGATCCATCAGCCTCCCAAAGTGCTAGGATTACAGGTGTAAGCCACTGCGCCCAGCCAAGCTGTTTATTTAATATACTTCTACATTCATTTTAGGTTTTTCTCCTCTCTTTTCCTGTCTCATAAGGGGAGATGGGGGTCAGGGATGTAAATAAGCAGCAAGCATTTATTCAATACATATTTATTGAGCACCTACTATGTACCAAATATTATCCATATTACACACTTTACGTATGTCATCTCATATAACCCTCATAGCAACTTGAGAGGTATTTAACCCCCATTCTATATATGAAGAAAATAAAAAGGCTCAGAGAAGGTAATTAACTTGTTTAAGGCCAGCAGGGTTTTAAAATCTGAAGTCAAAACCTGTCCCAACTTTTCTTCCCCCACAACCTTTTCTACCCAAGCTCTCCTCTCACTTAAGCATAACCAACTGAACCTGCCCTCTGAAGTTTTCATTCAGTAAAAGCTGCATTTTTTCAGTACTAGCTTTTGCTTATCACATAAAGCACAAATGGTTAAAACACACCCAAGAATGATTTAATGTGTTTTTTTCCTTTCTGAAGTGTCTCATTTTCCATTCAATTACAGAGGGAGTATACAAAGAAATGGCAAGACTTTAGTCTCCCAAGAAAAACCGCTAGTGGAGGAGTTCTCACCCCAGGGGGCATAAAAGACAAAGATGTTCCAGGGACATGCTATCCAATTTGATAGCCACTAGTCACAGGTGACTACTGAGAACTGAAATGTGGCTAGTCTGAATTAAGATGTGCTAAGTGTAAAATACAGACAGGATTGAGCAAAAAATTTTTATGCTGATTACATGTTGAAATTGTATTTTAAATATATTAGGTTAAATCAAACATATTGAAACTAATTTCACACCGTTTCTTTAAAACTTTTTTAATGTGGCTATTAGAACATTTTAAATTACATATGTGGCTCATATTTTGGAGTGGAGAGAACAATACTATTTACGGCCTTCCTATGAGACTTCAAATTATACCATGCAGGTAGTTCTAGCTACTCAACCTATACAAAAGGCATTGCTGAACAGAAGGCCTAATCCTTATGATTACAACTCTTGATAGCTCACTAGATTTTCTCTTAAAAGAAAAACACTTTGGGAGGAACCCACGTTATTACTCTGATCAGAAATAACAAACAAATTCTTACAGTAATAAGCCAAACTAATGTAGTCTTCTCCCTCATTCCCCCATCTTAAAAGCCATCTTTCCAATTTTTGGTTTCATATACTTTCATGAACATATTTTACTGCTTAAGAATTATGCAAGATATTAGGATCTTCATTCTAAATACTGATTTTAAGTACAGAAGACTAGAAAAGGTATAGTTAGCATCTGCTGATTTTAGGACCCATCTAGAAGATACTACTTGCAATACATTACCGAAATCCAATGGTATTCTTAATGATTTGGTTCTCATTAAAATGAAGAACCCAAACTTTCAGGTAATTGAAGTTTCAGCTTAACTGACATTTTATTCTCTATAAACCAAAATCTCAGGCAAAGGCACCACAAGTTTAAAAAAAAAAATCAATCATTAACTTAAAAGAAATATTACATGGTTTTTATAAAAACCGACCTACAAGATTTTTAATATGAATATTGTCACCAGGAAACACAGCCAGACCCCAACCAGTTTAAATCAATGTAAAACATTAAATCCAAAATTCTCAAGTACCTTGACCTTGTACCTGGTCCTATTAAAATTGACTTTAAAGTACAATCGTCCAGGTGCGATGGCTCACGTCTGTAATCCCAGCACTTTGGGAGGCCGAGGTGGGCGGATCACCTGAGGTCGGGAGTTCAAGACCAGCCTGACAAAAATGAAGAAACCCCATCTCTACTAAAAATAGAAAATTAGCCGGGCGTGGTGGCGCATATAATCCCAGCTAACTCAGGAGGCTGAGGCAGGAGAATCGCTTGAACCGGGAGGCAGAGGTTGCGGTGAGCCGAGATCACGCCACTGCACTCCAGCCTGGGCAACAAGAGTGAAACCCCATTTCAAAAACAAAAGAAGAAAACTGGGGTTATAAGTTCTATAATCTATTTCACTCAAATGACCTAAAACTATTCCTTTTCACTGGAGGAGTGGAACTGTTTCTCATTTAAATACATTCCTTTCCAAAAGAAAATGGAATGTCAAGGCAGCCAAATACATCCAGTCTGAATTTTCAATATAATGTTCCTAAACATGTCAGAAACATTTGCCATGTACATGACTTGCTTCAGTGGTGAGCACACTAAAATTGGAACAATATACAGAAGATCAGTGTGGCTTCTACTAAGAAAACAAGAAAGTTCCTGACACATTACAGATTTTGGAAAAAACTTCACAAAAGTTTCCCAAATTCAATAAATTTTTTTTTCTTTTTTAAGGAAAAGGAAAAAACAGGTACCTTGAAAAGAAGTCTCAAATCTGAGAGACTGGGGTCTCTCATCGTGTACAAACCCTGCTTTAGGGAAGGTCAGGTGGAATTCTGACAAAACCCTTCACCCCAGAATTTCATGAATGGAGATAAGATGGCTTGTAATGAAGTGAAAAAGCACTGGACAGAGGCAGGAATCTCAGCTGTGAGTCTAGATCTGCCACAAGCAACATGTTGCCTTAAACACAGTACTTTCTTTAACCAGACTTGGTTCTTCATTCATAAAATGAGGTAAGGTTTCCACAATTCTATGAATCTAGATTCTATCACCCTCTCCCTCTTTATTCCTATTTGCTTCTCCTTTAAAGTTTACAGAGAATTTCTACTTCTATTCATATAACAGAAAGTCTGATTTTACACAAAGGCATAATTTTAGCACGTGAAGAAACTTGCAAGTCTAGAGACCCCTTCCTTCTATTACTAGGGGACTTGCTTTTAATTGAACCATGGAGGCAGAAGTTGGCTACCACCACTCTGAGGATTCCCATCTCTCCCATAAATATCGAACTTCTCCTCCCCACCAAAGTCACAGAATTTGCACAGCTTGGGGAGCTGTGCTCCTGTCTCAAATCCAGGGGCTTGAATGTCAAACAGATAACTGTAGCTGAATAATACAGACCTATATAGAGAGTTTAAAATTTAATCTTGATTAGGTATAATAAGTAATTTTGTTATCCAAAACCTTAGTCTTAAAACAATTTTTTAAATTAAAAGTATTATTTATATTATGTTATGAGTGAAAGATTATTACAGCTACCACCTCCTACTTTCCATACCTCTGCCTTAGTGGAAGGGAAGCTAAGAAAGGAAATGTTTTAATAAAATCAGACAATGGATCCAGAAACCGCATTTAGGAGAAAAATTCAGGTGGTTCTTTCCCCAGGTTTTTCTGAGCCTAAAGCTATTTCTTATGCAGCAATTCATTTGCCAGGTGTAGGCAGGCCAAGTCTTGGTTCAGGAATTTTAAAATAAACAATGAAAAACATTTCTGAACTAATGTACATGAAAAGACAGCCGGGTGTTGTGGCTCACACCTGTAATCCCAGCACTTTGGGAGGCCGAGGTGGGTGGATCACTTGAGGCCAGAAATTTAAAAGCAGCCTGGCCAACATGGCGAAATCCCTACTCTATTAAAAATACAAAAAAATGGGCCGGGCGCGGTGGCTCAAGCCTGTAATCCCAGCACTTTGGGAGGCCGAGACGGGCGGATCACGAG
>NW_012108697.1:5845748-5860050 GCF_000951045.1 Mandrillus leucophaeus
CAAAAAAAAAAAAAAAAAAAAAAAAATTAGCCAGGAATGGTGGTGCATGCCTGTAACTCCAGCTATTCAGGAGGCTGAGGCACGAGAATCCCCTTGAACCCACTGCACTCCTGCCTGGGTGATGGAGTGAGACTCGGTCTCCAAAAAAACAAAGAAAAGAGGAGGAAACTTGAGTGGTTTGGGGGTGACAACTTACTTTTCACTGTATATTCTTTTGTGCCTTATTTTGTTCCATGTCCTTATATTTCTTAATCAAAATTTCAAGTATTTAAAAAATAAAATGGATTTTATAAAAATTTGATTCAAATAGTAAGCTTAACTTTGAAACCAAGTTAATAAAATCATTCTTGCTTTTAAAAAACTCAGTGCTTTTCCCTGATTTTCATTTTACTAAGAATTACTTTTGAGTAAGTTATTTTAAACATCTAACACTTAAAAATTTTAAGCATGAAAATTTTACATTGAAATAATCCAGAAGTTCTGTCAAATTCAGCATTTTCTCCCACCCATTTATAAAATCACTATGTCCTAATATAAAGCCCTGTGTTAAATATCTCATCACAAGGAGCTACAAACAAAAATGGTCTATTTTGCCTGTAACAAAGCTACTGGAGGAGCCAAATCATCTTGTTTCACCATGCAAATGTGCAAAAAGTCTTACTGGATTGGATTCTCCACTAAATTCACATAGCAAAAATAATTCTGCATGTGATTTTTTTTTTTTGGTAATAATTTACTATAGGTGCTTACTCTATATTTACTTTTGAAGTTCCAAGATAAACCATCATGTTATTAAGGGGAAGCCAAGATGACACAATGACTTCCTGTAATGACAACATGCAATATTTGATACTGAAAAGCCCAACGCCTTCAATTCTTTTATTTCATTGTACAACAGTTCTGTTTACAATTTCAACTTTTATTTTAGTTTCAGGGTGTACCTGTGCAGGTTTGTTACATGGGTATATTGTGGGATGCTGAGGTTTAGGGTACGATTGATCCTATCACCCAGGAAGTGAGCATTGTGCTGGCTGGTTTTTTGTGTGTGTGTGTGTAAGATGGAGTCTTGCTCTGTTGCCCAGGCTAGAGTGCAGTGGCGCCATCTCGGCTCACTGCAAGCTCCACCTCCCGGGTTCACACCATTCTCCTGCCTCAGTCTCCTGGGTAGCTGGGACTGCAGGCGCCTGCCACCACAACCGGCTATTTTTTGTATTTTTAGTAGAGACGGGGTTTCACCGTGTTAGCCAGGATCCGATCTCCTGACCTCGTGATCCGCCCGCCTCGGCCTCCCAAAGTGCTTGGATTACAGGCGTGAGCCACTGCACCTATGCCAGATAGTTTTTCAGCCCTTATCCCCTCCCTCTCTTCTGCCTCTAGTAGTCCCCAGTGTCGACTGCTCTGTCTTTATGTCCACATGTACCCAATGTTTAGCTCCCACTTTAAGTGAGAACATGTGGTATTTGGTTTTCTGTTCCTGTGTTAATTTGCATGGGATAATACAATGCACAAAAGTTTAAAATTAAATGCAAAAACACAGCATAGGGGAAGCACCTTCATTTGGAAACAAAAAGACTATTCTTTAGCCAAAATGATGACTATTCAACAACTTCCAAATTCACAAATGAAAACAAATTCAAAGATTCGACGACTGGATAATACTTGAGCAGTAAAGCAGATTAAGAACTAGTCAAGTTTCTAAAATGTTTATGTTTGGGAAGAAAAATATACCTTCAAGACTTGCTGAATCTACTTCATTTCTAAGCAGTACAAGCGTTATCTTTCCTCTGTCATAAATCAGAGCATTGGAAATGGAGTCAAATGCCACATTTAGATTTCAACCCTCGGTGACTAAATATTTCTTGAGCCTCTCCATTGTTCAGCAAGTTGCACAGATTTCTGCCTCCAAAATGTCCCATTCCTTCCTGTCTTCGTCTATTCAGGCTGCTATAATAGAATACTATAGACTGGGTAGCTTATACTATAGCAACAAACATTTATTTCTCATAGTTCGGAAGCCAGAGAAGTCTAAGATCAAGACACTGGCAGACTCAGTGTCTGGTAAAGGCCAGTTTCCTTGTTCATAGATAGTTGTCATCCTGCTTGTCATCACATGGAGGAAGGAGTGAGGGTGCTCTCTGGGGTCTCTTTTATAAGGGCACTAATCCCTTATAATCACTTCCCAAAGGCCCCACCTCCAAATACCATCACACATCAAATACCATTCTCTTTCTAATCTCAAAGCCATGGCCTTAGTTCATTTGCTTATCTCTAAATGCCTCCTAACCTCTTTGCCAACACACTCTTTCTCTGTAGTGACCTTCTTCACACCACCAAATCTCAGACACATTTGATTATGCTTCTTATCAACTGAAAGAGGTGCCACAGAATAAAACTTAAATTTCTTAAAGTAGCACCCAGGGCCTGCATGATCTGGTCCTCTCAACCTCACCATTCCTCCTTCCTCTCCCATCATATCCATCCCACGGACTTACATGGCTTTGCATATTCTAGTATTATGGCCTATAATTTACCCTCCTCCCCAACAGCTGAAATGATACTGGATCCTCTAAAGCTCAAGTCAAATGCCACTCTCCTCCCTGAATTGTTTTCTCCCCAGTGAGATATTTCCCTTCTCTGTGCCCACCTGTACTTCCTTTGAATTGTTGCTATAGTATAGTTCTCAGGTTTGTGTTGGAGTCTGTTAACTTACAAAAATGTCTATCTTCACCACTAAGGTTTTTGTCTGGTTCACATATGCTTCCCTTACAATACTGAAAACTTATCAAGCTATGAATATGGCAGCCATTCAAATAATATGGACCACTCTTTTCTACAAGTTTTCATTCTAATAAAGAAAATTATATATCTATCCAAAATAAAATTAGGAGGTGAATTTTATGGTATGTGAATTATATCTCAAAAAAATAACTCCAGGGTAAGTGGTATATGAAAGGTAATTTAGAAATTCTTTTAGCCAACCCAGTACCATCCTCTTTGATGGTTCTGTTTTTTTATGAAGGTAAATATAACTTTGGATTGGCTAAAAAAAAAAATTGGGAATTGATTATTCCATATTTTAAAATTATAGATATGGAGAAAAAAGTAGACCATCTTTATTGCTTAACACCTAATAAACTTATTCAAAAGACAGTTCCTACTCTCTGAAACCCATGGAAAGGATCATCATAGAGGCTTCTTCAGCTTCTCTAGATCATCCTCCACAAAATCAAGTGTTAAAAAAAATTAGACTCACCCATTAGTTATCAAGTATAGGATCACAAACCACCTCCTGATTTCTACCTGGACAAGAAAAGCATCTTAACCTGGCCTCTTTAAGCAAAGCAGGCTGAATTAGGTTGAGTGCGGTAATTCTTGTTTCACCCAACTTTCTACTGGGAAAACAGTTCTGTTTCAGAAATAAGGTCCACATAAGTTATTTTAGTTATTCTTCTATACATCTGAATGTGCACGTACAGATTTTTTCCTGGTATTTTTAAAAACTTGAGACATAATTCACATACCATAAAATTTACTAATAATTGTACATGTCAGTGGTTTTCAGTATATTCACAATGTTGCACAACCATCACCACTATGTAGTTCCAGAACTTTTTCATCACCTTTCCTTTTCAAAAGGAAACCTAGTACCCATTAAGCTTCCACCCCCCATATCCCTCTTCCTGCAGCTCCTGACAACCACTCATCTCCTTTCTGTCTCTATAAATGTCTACTCTAGACATTTCATGTAAGTGGAACCATATAATATGCGGCCTTGTGTATCTGGCTTTTTTACTTAGCATGTTTTCAAGGTTCATTTATAATATAAAATGCATCAATACTTCATTCCTTTTTATGACTGCATAATATCCCACTGTACAGATACCGCATTTGTCTATGCATTTGTCAGTTGATAGGCATATGGGTTGCTTCCATTTTTTGGCTATTATGAATAATGTTGCTATGGTCACTGGTGTACAAGTTTTTTGTGGGAACACGTTTCCAATTCTCTTGGGTATATACCTATGAGAAGTGCTGGATCATAAACTGTTACCATTTTTAACCACGTTAACTCTGAGGAACAGCCAGATTGTTCCATTTTTAAAGGGCAGTAACAACACTATTTTTATTTTCACATTTTGATTAAAATAAAATTGTTCAATCCCTAGAGAAAACGGTTTCCTTTAGGACTAAGTGTCCTTAGCAGTTAAAGTAAATTCAAGGTTTTATAAGATAAATTAAATCCCTTCAAAGCATAAAGATATATAGAAATACCTCAAACCCATATTAGAGCAAAGCTTATTCTAGTCATCAAAGGGATTAAATATGCATCCATTTAAAAAATGGAGAAGGGGCCGGGCACAGTGGCTCACACCTGTAATCCCAGCACTTTGGGAGGCCGAGGTGGGCAGATCACGAGGTCAGGAGATCGAGACCATCCTGGCCAACACAGTGAAACCCCGTCTCTACTAAAAATACAAGAAAAAAAAAATTAGCCAGGCGTGGCAGCGGGTGCCTGTAGTTGCAGCTACTCGGGAGGCTGAGGCAGGATAATGGCGTGAACCCGGGAGGCAGAGCTTGCAGTGAGCTGAGATGGCGCCACTGCACTCCAGCCTGGGCGACAGAGCGAGACTCCATCTCAAGAAAAAAAAAAAAAAAGAGAAGGAAAATGACAACTCCCAAGTTTATATAGTCAGCCTATAATTATGCACTGATCTCTCCTCATAGCAACTTCCAAATAGATGTCTAACAGACATTTCAAATGAATGACTCAAACTGAACTCTTACTCTCTCCCATTCTCCAAACTGCTCCTCCTTAGAGTTTTGCCTAGGCCCAAAACCTTGGTGTCAAGTTTGATTCCTCTCTCTCAACATATACCCCCATATTCTAGTTAGAAAATCCTATTGATTCTATCTTTAAAATATATCCAGAATCCAATAAATTCTCACCACCTCTACCAGATACATCTCTCACCAAGAGTATTCCATTGACCTCCTAAGTAGTCTCCCTATATCTACACTTGCTCACTATGGTCTAGTCTCAAAACACAGCCAAAAGAAAACCTTTAAAACATATGTCAGATTGTGCCACACCTCTGTTTGAAGCTATCCAGTAGATTCCCATTACCCCCACCTCAATTCTGCTTCATCCATGCCAGTTATGCTTGGGCCTTGGGGCCTTTGGTTTCTTGCTTTCTCTGCCTGCAATGTTCTTCCCCCCAGACATCCACATGCATGCTCTCTCACCTTCTTCACGTTTTTGCCCACAGGTCACCTTCTCTGTGAGGACCTTTCCTGGCTGCTATTTAAGTCTGCAATTACCCCCAAACACTCCCTTAGTCTTCCTTCCCTGCTCTATATTGCTCCATAACATTTATCACTAACATGACATATACTTTATTTCTATTTACTCCCAAGAATATAAACTCCATTAGGGCAGGAGGTTTTGTCTGTTTTGCGTACTGTCAAATTCCCAGCACTTAGAACAGAACCTGACATGTAATAATTGCTCAATAAATATTTGATGAATAAATGAATAAAGGATGCACTGAGTTGCTCAAAAAAATAAGGGCTAAACAGGTCACAAACAAATATTTATGAGGAACTAGTATTACTACATCTAACTTTCAGATGAGAGTGGAAAGCATTTATGGAAAAAGATACCACAATGTTTCTACAGTTTGCTTTAGGAAAAGTTGCTATTCCTGCTCATTTCATGTATTTTGGAAAGAATCTGTCCTTTGCCAAAGTCTCTTAGCTTCCGGACAGCTGAAACAAACGCTGGGAGTTGACAAGCTCCTGGGGTAATGATGTCCTTCTCTTAAGTGCCACATATACATAGAGCCAAGGACTTTCATGGTCTTCAATCTTCTATTAACCCCATTCCCAGGATCTTCACACAGTACAATCAGGTTTCTTGGCCACTCTCCAAGTAAACCTACAAACTGGCGAACTCAGCTTCTTCAGAA
Source organism: Mandrillus leucophaeus (assembly GCF_000951045.1). NCBI lineage: Eukaryota > Metazoa > Chordata > Mammalia > Primates > Cercopithecidae > Mandrillus > Mandrillus leucophaeus. The sequence continues at coordinate 5,851,715 of NW_012108697.1, forward strand.
GCATAATCACAGCACCTTCAAGCACAGATGAATCCGTATTTTATATAAAAGAAAACTAAAGAAAACAGAAAGTTACTTGTTCAAAATGTCTTGAATAGAGTTACACTAAGTATTTTTCAAATAGTGAGGGATAAACATGACAAGTCTGAGTGAGAGAACTGAGACACTTTGGAACAAACCTAAAATCTGAAAACAGACAATGTTATTTTACAAAAATTTTAAGTAAAATGGTCATATCTCGTATCAACTCAATCCATCCATCATCCACATATTAGATTTAAAAGTTATATAACAGACATTGACAGAATATGCTCTAGCATTAGGCAAACAAAGTAAATGATAGACAAATACAGATTTTTAAAAATGTACACCTCTTCCCCAAAATGAGGCTTTCCTTGTCTAGTGTTGGGAATGATGAGAATTTCTAAAGTCTTTCTGTTAATACTAACTTTCCTAAGCATTACTGCCTTCAAAACAGAAGTATACGGATATTCCTATAAAACCAGTAATTTTCATATTGAGTTAAGAGGGAGCACTGTTAAAAGACTACATGTGACCACCACCGCCACTCCATCCCCTCCCCTCACTCCTGCCATATTCTAATGTATTTCCTAGGGAGGCCAGTCCTTGGCACCATTACAAATAAGTCTTCGCCGTAGCCATTAAATGCCTTATAGTGGCAAACTACTGTGAACCACTATTATAAACTATCTCCCATTGTGCTACAGAAAAAAGAATCATTTTCATGGACGTAATTTTTGGCCAAAATCCTTTCCATCTTCTCCACTTAATGAAATCTTAACTCCTTCAAGGTCCATCCTTGTTCTTTCCTGTGAGGCCTTTTCTGACCACTCCATCTCTTTTCTTCTTCTTTTTTTTTTTTCTTTGAGATGAAGCCTCACTCTTGTCACCCAGGCTGGAGTGCAATGGCATGATCTCAGCTCACTGCAACCTCCACCTCCCAGGTTCAAGCAATTCTCCTGCCTCAGCCTCCTCCCAAGTAGCTGGGATTACAGGCACCTGCCACCACGCCTGGCTAATTTTTGTATTTTTAGTAGAGATGGGGTTTCACCATGTTGGCCATGCTAGTCTTGAACTCCTGACCTCGAGGGATTCACCCACCTCGGCCTCCCAAAGTGCTGGGATTACAGGTGTGAGCCACCGCGCCCAGCCCACTCCATCTCTTTTCTTGACCAGTTGACCTGTAGCATTTGTTTTCTGTATCTGTCATCTGGCATTCATCACACAGTGGCAAGTAACATCTTTTGCATTGTCTTAGTTATTGCTGACCATTCCTATGTTTGACTGGAAAGTCACAGTCTCAACGAGTGATGTATCTCAACCTATGGGGATTTTCTGGAAGACACATATTAAAGTATAATTCCTTACAGATAAAGGAGAAGGGCAGAAGCCCTAAGGGTGACTGGGTTAAGAATACACAGCACAATCATCACTGAACTGCAATTTTAGAAGCTTTTGGTTATACCAAAACAATGATCCCCAACCTTTTTAAACAAGATACCTTTTATGGTCAAAACGTGTTAACAAACTAGACCATTACTCACAATAATAGTCAGGTATTAAATATCCCTTAATTTAAAGAATACATGGATTCAATGAAGTTTTAGTACATACATGTAAGGTATGGTACTTATTCAGTATACAGAACGTACTTGGTATGTACAAAAAGTTGAGGTTTCCCCAGGACCTCAGGCTGGCACATGGTTTAATTTTATTGTACTGTGGACATGGATTATTATTGCCATATTGAAAAGCACTACCACCTAAAAATATTTAGGAGGAAGCAATATACATATATTATATATATAAAAAACAAATCCCCACTCTCCTACAAAAAATAAACCCAGCCAAAAAACTCTTCAGTAACTCCTCCCATGAAGGGTATATTTTAAGCACATGCCCCAATGTGAAACAATTCACTTCATGTTTCACTAATAAACTTTTCTTGTGGTTTTAAATATAGCAGAAGGAACAAAAGTTAACATAGACAAAATCAAATAGAAAACATTTGGAAGTTCATCTCATGTATACGTCCTGATTCTAGTGAAATCTCAATCCTATTTACCCATTTTACCACTCTCTTAAAAACAACAACAATAACAAAAAAACCAAGAACCCCAGCATCAGTATTTTCCAGCCAAGGCAAAAATATCATTCTAATCTTGGTTCAACTCTTCTGTGCAGCCGCCAACAAAAATAAACATAAATAAATCAGCAGTATAGCACAGTGCTTAAGGGTATTAGCCCTGACCTCAAATCTTGGCTCTGTCCTTTATTAACAGTATGATCTTGGGCAAGTTACTTCACTAAACTTTGGATAATTTACGTGGAGTGCTTAAAATGATCCTTGGCAGGTTTTAAAGGCTAATAAAAATAGTTACTAATTAAGTAATTATATATAATTGATACAAATATATAACAATCAAGTGTATTTTTATGGCAACAATTTCGAAGCTTCCTTTCAATTCATATTTTCAAAGTTCTTTCTTGTCTGGCTTTGACAAGCCTACTCCAGATACCTTAAACCTCCAACTGACCTATAACTAGTTCTACTACCTCTAGTTCTTTTTTTTTTTTTGAGACGGAGACTGGCTCTGTCGCCAGGCTGGAGCGCAGTGGCGCGATCTCGGCTCACTAGAACCTCCGCGGTTCAAGTGATTCTCCTGCCTCAGCCTCCCAAGTAGCTGGGACTACAGATGTGCGCCACAACGCCCAGCTAATTTTTGTATTTTTAGTAGAGATGGTTTCACCATGTTGCCCAGGATGGTCTCGATCTCTTGACCTCGTGATCCACCAGCCTCGGCCTCCCAAAGTGCTGGGATTAGAGGCGTGAGCCACCACGCCCAGCCATACTACCTCCAGTTCTACCCATGGCTGCTACTACAGAAAGATTTTGGAAAACAGGGAAAGAAAAAACAAACAAAAACCAGGAAACCACTACCATACACCAAAACAACAAAATCTACTTTGAAACAGTGAATTTACTCAAGTAGGAATCATTGCCTTAGAAAATGAGACAAAAAGCACAGGAGAAAAAAAATCGAAGTATTCAAGTATTCTTAAAATCCTTACCTCCAGTTAGGCAAATGGTTTGTTTGCTGATTCTAAGTCCAAGCAGATTTGAACATCATTATTGTCTGCAGGAGCCATCAATAACCAACCAGACCTGCTATTGAAAGACTTCTCTCATTAAAATAATTTTCTTTATCACTTAATTTCACCACTACTCGGCTGTTTTTAATATAAGACCCAACAACTTCTTAAGGTTTCTCTTTTCCCATGCATTCCAACAAGTACTGAATTAGTTCATCATCATGTGTTTAGGCCTCCTGCTGGGAAGCATAATTAAAATTAAGCAGGCAACAATTCCACTTGGTATTAAGATCCTGTCAAATCCTCCAAATGAAGCTGGGCCTGGTTTCTCCAGGAACTGGCTGAGAGTTCTGTAAGGAAAACAGGAGCTGCTCAACTTGATGCTGGCCATTCAGTAGATGGCACTCTTCCCTTTGAGCCCAAATTAAACAGCCCCAAGAAGTATGTTCTGTTACATTCAGGTGTGACACAAAGCAGGGGTTCTCTCTTCAAAGCACTTAACTGATAGTCATAATCCCTCCTGAAATGCTGATTGGTCAAGGCAGACACTCTAAAAGAGCACAGGGACGTTTAGATTATAAGACATCAAACAATATAAAATCATCTAACTTAAGTGATTACCAATTAATCAGCTTCTCAGAGGTTATTACTATCTCAAGCAAATACACCGTTCTTATTTAGGCATAAAATGTTCCTTCCCTATTATATTCTGCTATGACAGCCTTTTTGTGGCTAGTGACCAGACCCTCGGTCTATCACATGTTTTACTAAGGTATTTAGTGATGGCAAAGTGCTTAGAGAACTACGATTTTATCATTATCAACATTCACCATGACAGATGAAGTAAAGGATGTATTACTTTCAGCGTTTTTAACTGAAATAAATGTGATGCCCACTTAAAAAAAAAAATCAAACATTCTAATACGAAAATCACTGATCTAGTTTTGCAAAAAAACAAGTATTTTTAAAGTAATGAATTTCTAATTCATTGATAACGTGTACTTTAATAAACAATAGCTTCCAATTATTAAATGTTGAGTAAGGTTTGTCACATTTCTATTTTGAAAATCTTTATTTGAAATTTAAGAAGCAGACAGTTGTGGAGAAAGAAAAAAATTCCTCTTAGTGCAACCTCCAGTTGAAAGCTAAAATTTTAAGCAATCAGATAGAATTCACCTTAAAAATTCTACCTTCCCATCCTGGCCAAAATGGTGAAACCCCATCTCTACTAAAAATACAAAAAATTAGCTGGGCATGGTGGCACATGCCTGTAATCCCAGCTACTCGGAAAGTTGAGGCAGGAAAATCACTTGAACCAGGGAGTCAGAGGTTGCACTGAGCAGAGATCATGCCACTGCACTCTAGCCTAGCGACAATGCGAGACTCCGTTTCAAAAAAAATTCTACCTTCCCTTAGGAAAGTGAACTCAACTCTGACAATAAAAACTGTAAAAGAAGGCCACGTGCGATGGCTCATGCCTGTAATCCCAGTACTTTGGGAGGCCGAGGCAGGTGGATCACCTAAGGTCGGGAGATTGAGACCAGCCTGACCAACATGGAGAAACCCCATCTCTACTAAAAATACAAAATGAGTCAGGCGTGGTGGCGTATGCCTGTAATCCCAGATAGGAAGGCTGAAGCAGGAGAATAGCTTGAACCCGGGAGGCAGAGGTTGTGGTGAGCTGAGAATCGCGCCATTGCACTTCAGCCTGGGCAACAATAGTAAAAAAACTCTGTCTCAAAAGAAAAAAAAAACAAACAATAAAAGACAGGCAAAGTAAGAGGTATACTGTTTTTACCTTTAAAAAGTTGGCTGTGGAAGGCCAGGCGCAGTGGCTCATGCCTGTAATTCCAGCACTTTGGGAGGCCAAGGCAGGCACATCACGAGGTCAGGAGATCAAGACCATCCTGGCTAACATGGTGAAACCCCATCTCTACTAAAAATACAAAAAAATTAGCTGGGCGTGGTGGCGGGCGCCTGTAGTCTCAGCTACTTGGGAAGCTGAGGCAGGAGAATGGCGTGAACCCAGGAGGTGGAGCTTGCAGTGAGCGGAGATTGCGCCACTGCACTCCAGCCTGGGAGACAGAGCGAGACTCCCCTCAAAAAAAAAAGGAAAAAAAAAGATTGGCTGTGGAAATAAGGAATACCAACAATTCATCAACTTCATTGCAAATCCCTTTCTACCTCCCATTTGTGCAGCTCAGGCAATGAAGCATTCCACTCATCCAAGGCACTTATGGCCAATCACAACTCCATTTGAGTTCTGACCATTGCCCTTTTCCAATCACTTCCTTAGATATTAAAAGGCTGATCTTTTAGAATTTTTTTTGTCATGTATTAAGATAAATGAGAAGAGAAGTCACAATGTAGCTAACAATTGCTCACTCTAACTTCTTAGGGCGTAAAAGTGGAGTGTTCTTAAAACTTCCTGGGGAGGCCCTGACTTCCAAATATGCTTCCTTAGATATGGCAAGTAAGCCTAACTATCTTCTCCAGCAGGATGAGTAAACCCATCTTTCTGCTATAGCATTTAGTCATTCTAGCAAATCAAAAGATGATAGATGAGGATACTGTATGGAAAAGGAAAACGGAAATGCTGTCCTTGCTAGGGATGAGCTGAGCTATTGTGGAAAAACTGCACAGAAACACTGCTGATGGTGATGAAGACATACACCAAGTTCCCATGATACTAAAAACTCAGTACCTCTCCAACCTGATTGCTTTTACATTGTTTGAGTTCCACCTCCTCTAGCAGGTAACCAACAAACAGCCATGGGAGCAGAGTTAAACAGACTGAGTCACTCACATCAGCACTCTCCTCTTCCATTACATCTAAAAAGGTGAGCACTTCCCTTGGTGAGGGAGGGGAAACAAATTACAAGAATAAATTTAAAGAGGTATGGGAGCTTAAAACAATAATTTCATGTATATTACCTGGAGTTAGGTTATCCTGTTTAATCCATTGCTTGCATTAACATATCTGTGATTACTGTTATTTTATTGTTTCATTAATATAGTATACTTCTTGAGACACTGGTTTTAAAGACATTATGTTACTGTCTTTAAATTTCTCAGAAGTGTTTTTACCCCCTAGCTGGTTGAGGGAAATGTTTATCCTATGGAAATCGCATATGCCCACTGCAGAAAAAATGAGTTTCATAACCCTAGATTAAAACCATAGCCTTGGCCGGGTGCAGTGGCTCACACCTGTAGTCCCAGCACTTCAGGCAGCCAACTGGGGAGGATCACCTGAGGGTCAGGAGTTCAAGACCAGCCTGGCCAACATGACGAAACCCCATCTCTACTAAAAATACAAAAATGAGCTGGGCATGGTGGCAGGCACCTGTAATCCCAGCTACTCAGGAGGCTGAGGCAGAACAATCACTTGAACCCAGAAGGTAGAGGCTGCAGTGAGCCGAGATCACACCACTGCCCTCCTGCCTGGATGACAGAGAGAGACTCCATCTCAAAACAAAACAAAACAAAACAAAACAAAACACCATAGCCTTGAAGAGATAGTCATCTTAAACACCAGTTAATGTACTGCGTACAAACCTATCTCCTCAGGCCCATTTTCACTGAAAGAAAAAAAAAAGTAAACATAACATATGGTGCTGATGCAGATCAGTCTGACATCAAATAAAGGCTCAATTTAGATCTAACCTTATCTTAAAGATATAAACAAGGCCTGTGGCTCATGCCTGTAGTCCCAGCTACCTGGGAGGCTGAGGTGGGAGGATGGCTTGAGCCCAGGAGTTCGAGACCAGCCTGGGCAACAAAGTGAGAGCTGTCTCAAAAATACAAAAAAAGAAAAAAAAAAAGATAAACATATGCCAAAGCCTATACATCTTGTACAATAACGGTTCAGCTTTTAGCAGAGTTAAACTAAGCAACATTATCTTCAAGAAATAAACTTACAAGAACAGTAAGCCTTTTAAAATCAAAGATAGGTTTCATCCATTTTATACCTTTTGGTGATCATGCTACTATTATTTGGATTATGCTAGACAACTCTGAAAGCCACATTCATTCTTTAAGGTTTCTAGGATACTCTAAATTTATTCCTTCAGTGCAGTTAAGTAATGTCCTAGAAGCCTGAAAGGGATTTTTAATGCAGCTTTTCAAACATACTCAACCAAAAACAGTTTAAGGAAACAAGAGGCTCTGATTCTCATTATCTGTGCTACCATCTAATACTTTAAGTTGAATAGTACTTTTTTAATATTTAACATGTTTTCAACTGTGCAATTAATTCAATTTTGAACTTTGAGACTGGTCCAGATATTCAGCAACATTAAAATACACATGAAATAAATAAAAGATCCACAAACCGTTTTTCTCCAACACTTTTTTTCCCATATAAAGGTATTACTCTATGCATACTGTTGGTACTCAATAAATATTAATACACTAGGTGAATAATTTCTAACTTTACCTAAAAGGAAGAGAATCCCTCAAGTAGCATGGTTTGACATACACATACATACACACACACGTCCATAATTAGCTACTGCTAGAATAAAAAATAATTATATTAATCTAAGGGATAACAGACTTTTTCTTTCAAGCAACAGCCAAGGAAAGACTTCTAACCTGTATGTTTTAGAGAGGATTTTTGATATATACAATCCATTACAGTAAAAAAAATTAACAGTAAAAATTTGAGACTATCTTGGCATTTGGCCAAGAGAACTGAATCTCTGGCAGAACCTGAAAGACCTCATAACAATCTCACCTATAAATACTCTGGCATGGACCCCGAGTTCAAACTATAGAGTATTAACAAAGACACAATGTACTAAGGTACTCATTTTGAATCTCAATGACATGACAATCTATGACTGTCCAATTAATTTTAAATTGGGTTTAAATAATTTCAAATAGGTCTATGTTTAAAAGGAAGAACAGCACTCGATTAGATATTTAAAGTTTTTTTAAAAATTCAAGCTCTACTTATTTAATATTTTCAAAGGACTCTGAAAAGCACTAATTATAACAAAAACAGTGTTTAGTGTGAGAAACAGATTAGTAACCTGTGTCTTCAATAAAGCTTGCACTTTGTCAATTCAACGCATGCTTTTTTTTTGGTTTTTTTTTGAGACGGAGTCTTGCTCTGTCGCCCAGGCTGGAGTGCAGTGGCGCCATCTCGGCTCACTGCAAGCTCCGCCTCCCGGGTTCACGCCATTCTCCTGCCTCAGTCTCCCGAGTAGCTGGGACTACAG
>NW_012108697.1:5860197-5860778 GCF_000951045.1 Mandrillus leucophaeus
AAAAAAAAAAAAAAAAAAAAAGAAAAGCTTTGCATGCATCAAGGTTAGCCTTTTTATGAATAGCAAAAAAAGTATCCTAAGGGCACCTAGCAGAATATAGTCCCCACTATATTTTGCTAGTCACAAATCTAGACACCCCCACCACCACCAAAGGAAGACAAATTAACAAAATCCATTTTAAGCATGTCTGGTGAACAGTCTTTTCCATGATAATTCCTTTTCTAACAGTTTCTGGACAAAATAGATAGATCTCCTTACCCACCGAAGATCCAAAGCTTCCTTCTAACCAGGGTAGTAGACGTACGTGTCTGTGTCTTCTGTTCTCTAGGTGTGGATTCTGCAATGCTGCACAGAAACTCACTGCAGCCTCAGACCAACAGCAGCAGCAGCAGCGGCGGCGGCAGCAGCAGCAACAGCAGCATTAGCAGCAGCAGCTTCTCTCAATGCTGAGTAGTAAAGTGTTTGACTTAGTAGACTCTACAATTACCATTAGGCGCTTGCTTATAAGAGAGGAGGCGGAATCTTTCTTAAAGGAATGGGTTTTGTTTTTCCTCTCTAGTATTGCTTCATAAGAGGCAGAG
>NW_012108697.1:5861338-5866493 GCF_000951045.1 Mandrillus leucophaeus
AGCCAGGATGGTCTCGATCTCCTGACCTCATGATCCGCCCGCCTCGGCCTCCCAAAGTGCTGGGATTACAGGCGTGAGCCACCGCGCCCGGCATTTTTTTCCTAACATTACATTGCACTAAGTTGTCAAAGGACATATTATCTATCTACAATGATTCTAAACATTACTTAAAACAACTCCTAATTTAGTTTATAATTAATTTGTTTGACATATCAACTACAATGGTGAAGCAGCAACACACAGTTCCTTGAGGAATGTGAATGACAAAGTATAAGCCACAAGTTAAATTTTTCCATTTACGGTTCATTTTAGGAAGCAATTCAGGTGGTATTTAGAACAAACTTAAGTTAAAAATTTATCTCAGGTTGATATGATGTTGGTAATCAGAAGGGTGATAAGGTTTACTGATTTACTGCAGAACTGGAATCTCCAATGGAAATTAGTGCCCTCTGGGTCACCTGGGCCCTACATAGCTGGTAAGCTTAAAAAAAAAAAAAGACTTTAGTATTTTTAGTAATTAGAAAGACAGCATGCTCTAGCACAAACTCCAGCACCCTAAACACATGTCATATATCAAAAGAGAATACTCTTTCAACGTCAAAAGGTGACTGTATTTAATGCAGGTTAACCATCACTCTTTGGATTTAAGCACAACTTGGTGGTATTAATACCAGAGGATGTGGTTAAACAAGACAAGAGCACCTGATAGTCTTGGGAATACCATGAAGACTTCTCAATGGTTTGCAATCATTTCCATGAGCTCAATAGCAACAAGGGGCAGTGGTTACATGGGCTCACTCTGGGTTCAGAACCAACCTGTGTCACCTAATATCACTACACCTTGGGAAGATACTTAACCTCTCCATCCCTCTGTTTAGTCACTGGGTTGCTGGAAGGACTAAGTAAATTAAATCATATAAAACTCTTAGTGCCTGGCACAGAGGTTAGGCACACAAATATTGGCTATCACAAACATCTGCTGAGTCTTCACATGCTGGGTAGCATGATATAACAGCCTTCAAAAAGATATGTCACTTTATATACTGATAATGATAAACACATAAAGCACTGAGTACAAACCTTATTCTAAGCACTTTACACATAACTCAGTTAAGCTAAAGTTCTGATGTGACTGTTCCCCAACACACTACACAGTTTGTTCAGAGCCGGGTTTCTATGCTTTTATGTGATTTCTTCCCTTAAACACTTCTTATACTCTGATGACATGCATACATGCCGCCCAGTACTGCCAACCAACTGCTTTGAAACGGGAAAGATCAATCAGCTAACCACCTGTAGGCTTACATGTGACAAAAACACTCAGACATGATAGCACTACTCCAGGAAGTCTCAAAACCTCAGAAGTTGGGCACCACCCTGTATCTAGGTTTCAGGATTGTGTTTAGAAGTTGGGCTGTTGCTGATGTTATGTTCTCTTGGTCTCAAAAGACATTCTGCTTTTACAAAGACCAGATCTACACTTTAAACATAATTGAGCAGAATTCACATTCATCCCAGCATAATATTGAAAAAAGGGGTGAGACAGCAAAGTGTATAATTTTCTCCCTTTCAGTCAATGCTTGAAACTTACATTCCGAAAATACAATCCTTCTATCAATGCAAACTATTTCCCAAGTGTCATATGATCAACTATGTCAAATGTTTACCAAACATTTCCTGACATCATATACGTAAAATGTAGCAATATATTGAATGTCTCATAACCAACTAAAAACGCCTTCAAATTATGTTTAACATTCAAAATAGATACACCCGTTTCTTCTTTAAAAACTATTACCAACATGCCAGCACTTCTGAGCACCTTAAGTGTTAGCACAGACTGAACTCTTCAGAAAGATGAAGAGTTAAATGTAGCGGCCTTTATTTTATCCTGGTCCTCCTTCCATAAAGTTAATCTGCTCCATTTAAGCAAAGGAAAATGAGTTATAATGCAAGGACAATATAATGGAGACTTCGATATAAAAACTTTCTACAAATGCTCCATTTATAATGTTCCAGTTATTCATAGGGATAGGTAACTTAACCCTATAAATTTTACATTGTTCGAGTTCCACCTCTAGCAGGTAACCAACAAACAGCCATGGGAGCAAATATTTATAGGGTTAAGTTAATGGGTTGGTCGCATAACTTAATTACACAAATATTTTTAACAGTCAAATATTTAACTTAAAAACGCCAAATTGCACTGTACTCTTATTTTTTTTAATCTTTAAAAACACTCTCACTAGGAGTCTTCTGAAGCCAAAATTAGGAACGTACCCGTCACTATGTAGTCAGAAGCCATTCCAAGAAAAGTTACCATTTAACACTGCTAAATCTAAAATGCTACATAATTCAACGTAAACGTGCATGCACGTGTATGTAGCTAGTCCCATACCCCAGAATCTTATCAATTCCTTCCCCAAACTTGCATATAATCCTCCCTCAAAGCCTCTTGGTTAAGTTAAATTCCTTAACACTCTACCAGGTTAATTGCAACAGCACATGTGCCAAGGAAATTAGTGGTTTTCCTTGCGCTCCCATTTTCAACGGGCACCTACTTGCAATTAAATCTCTGCAACAAAAAAGTTCACCTGAGGCCGTTCTTGCCATTTTAAAAGAGGCCCAGATTATGCTACCTGTCTGTGGTCTTGCCTGAGCTATAATAGCATACCTCCAAAGAGGCTGGACGTGCCCCAAACACCGGCACACCAGACCTGCTGCCAACTTTGCTTGTCACCCCTAGCAGGAAGCTCAACCTAACATGTATACGTTTGTAGGGGTGGCGTGTTTGTGTGTATGTATGTCTGTGTCAGGGGGTGGGGAAGCGGATTACAGGAGAAAGGTGACTGAACACTTTCAACTTGTAACAGAAGTTGTGTTTGTTTTTAATGAGGAGAAAAAAACTAAAACCAACATCCTCTCTTTCCTCCACCTTTTTTCCAAGTGCAGGAACCTCCCACTCCCCTGGAGTGCACCTTCAGGGCTTAAGGTCCCCGGGGTCACCTAAGCTATCAGCTAGCATCTGATTTTAGCACTCCTCGCCTTCCTAGGAAAAACCAGAGGACGCGCAAAGCGTCGGGCCCACACAGCGGCGCCGCAGGCCGCGCACCGCCGCCCCCAGACCCTCCCCCGCAGGTACGCTCCCCGCCGGCCTGTCGGAGGTCCCCACTCCCACCCCGGAAAAGGGTTCACCTGAGGCCGCAGAGACAGCCAATGAGAAGTCCCCTCGGCCCCGCCAGCCGCTGCTCCCACCCCCGCGCGACCCCCGGTAGCGTCCCCGCTGCCAGCCCCCGCGCGGGTGCCCGCGTCCCGGCCTGGAGGAGAGGCGGGACGACGGCGCCTCCTCTCCCCGCAGGATTACCTCGCAGCGCGCAGCCGGCTTTGTGTTTCCCCTCCCTCCTTCTCCGCAGCCGCCCGGGCTGCAGCAGCCGCCGGATCCACCGCTGCCGCCGCCTCTTAAGCGCCGCAGAGCCCCAAAGGGTAGGGCGGGAGAAGGGGAGGGGGCTTGAGGAGGGAGGGACCTGGACGCCTAGCCCTGTGCAGCAGGAAGCGGCGACACCTGGGATGCCGACGCCTCTAGCTCTTGCTCTGTGTTTTTAAAAAAATCTAATTTAAACCCCTCTTCTTTCCCTCCCGCCCCTCACACTGGCGACCGTTACGGGCTGGCGGCTGGCGCTCTGGCGGGACTAGCCGAGCGCCCCTCGAGCGTCCCTTGGTCCCGCCCCCTAACGCCCCGCCCCTAGTTCTCCAAGCACCCTCCCCGGTCACGCCCCCAAGGTCCGCCCCTCGCAGCCCCCGACGCCTCTGGCCCCGCCTCTCAGACTCCGTAGCGTCCCGGCCCCGCCTCCTCAAGGCTTCTCCTCTGGCAGCCCCGAGCTCTCTCTGGCCCCGCCCCGCAGCTCCCTCCGCTCCCTCAAGCGCTAAGTCCGTGAAGCCGCGGCGGTGGGGGCCTGCAGGCCCGGCAGTCGGGAGGGCCTGGTTCGGGGCGGCTGCCTGGCGCCTCTTCAACGTCCTCCTCCGGCTGTGCAGCTCGAATCCACAGCGTCCCCGGAGGGCCAGAGGGGGAAACGACCCCGACAGAAATCCGACCGCGAAGGGGAGGAGGGGCGCCTCGGAAATGTCTCCCGCCTTAAATGAGCGAGCCCCCTACTCCTACTCCCGAGGCTGAGCCACCGCTTTGAGTCAGCCTCGGCCGCCCACACTGGCTGCTGGGGCTTTAGGGGAAAGCCACTGCAAAGGTTCAACCTCCGCACGCCCCCCGTGGGGCCTGGACTTTGCTCTCAGCACAGCTGCCTTCGCGGGCGCCTAGTCCCCACAACCCCTGCTTCACCTCCACACGGGGGGAGGGCAGGGGCTCTCGCTTCTGCTCCATTTGGACCCCTCGAGAGTCTTCACTCCCACTTTGGCTCCCGGCCTCTGAACCTTATGAGAGCTCACTTCTTTGAGGCGAGAAGTCGAGGCATCGCCAAGAACCTTCAAAATGAATGCGGGGCCGGGCAAACTTTGCAACACGCAATTGCAGGGCTGTGGATCCATCCACAGGTGACACCGGGCCGCCCACCCCCGTCGCCCAGACATGTTTCTCTCCTCAACCTATTCTCGAAATAGACCTCCCAGCGGTGCACACTTTTCTCTGCCACCCACGACTTCCACGTCCCTCCTGCACCAGTACACTTGCAAGCACACCCCTCCGAGCGCCATTCTAGTGATTCACGGTCCCTTGGGCCAACCCCACCCTAACACACACAGCAAACTTCATTCCCCACCCTTATCTCCCTTCGTTTCCAAGGCACTGGCGACAATCCACTTCATTTCCTTTCCTCATCTGCAGACTCGTCCCCCTCAAATACCTCACGCCATCCCCCTCATCTTCATCCCCTCCCTCCTCCCTAAAAATGTGCTAATTAAAATGTAGTTTCCTCTTCCCACATATGAAGTGTGGAAAATGAATCTTGTCTTGGCACAAACTGTGATGTATTTATCGTTTTCTCTCTCCACTGGACTAAGGCTGTAGAAATTTTAGTCTACCACCATCTCCCATTTGCTCAAAAATCCAACCATGCCTTATTATTTTTAAATACTCTTAACGAATCGTGGGGAAGTCTTCCTAGTTTAGGGGAGAAAATTGTTTAGAAGATGCTCAGCCTGACAT
>NW_012108697.1:5867343-5873731 GCF_000951045.1 Mandrillus leucophaeus
AGAGGGTGGAATCAGAGAGTTTTGTGGACTGAGTAAATCAGTACAGCTGTGGGAGGTCAAGGTTAAAAATAACTGGGTGATTGAGGAATGGAGGCAGTGATTTTAGTGTAAGTCAATGAAATGTTAGAAGCACCAGTTTTAAAGAGCCCTGCTAATTTCAAATATTGGGGTTAGTGGCAAAATAAAGTTGTATGCCTTGAAACTGGTTAGTAATTTGTGCAAATATTTAATTTTCAATAATTATAATAAAATAATAACTATATAAAGGAAAGTTATTTAGTATTTAATACAAGAATAAAAAGAAAAATGAAGTAAAACTCATTTATGTGACTAGAAGCAATGGATTCAAGTCCTACCTATAAGCATACTTGGAACTTCAGTGAATACCAGTATTAGAAAATATATTATTGACAGATTTCAATGTGTGCTCATGTGTTATAAAAATTACAATATTACATATTGAAAAAACAAAATATATCTAAAATAATTTTTGGATAATAGCACAGTATTGTGCTATTTCAGTGGCAATTCAAAAGTCAGCAAAATTAAGAAACACAAGTGGATTGACTGACTCTAAGCGCATATGAATCTACTATTTACACTATTAAAATGTATCGTGTCCATATGAGAATCTGCATTATAACCTTACGTTTTTTCTTTATAATATTATTTGACTTAAGCACTGACCAGCTATGTTTTTTTCTAAGGAAATGAAGAGGTGTGATCTCAAAATATGAATAGAAAAAAATACAGAAAATATTCTGCCATTGATTTTCTTTGCACAGCTTTTGTTAATTATGGACCCGTGTGATCTTGAACAAGTAAGTAACCTTATTTGGTTCTTAGTTCTCTGTTTTGTAAAGTGAGGAAGTTGGATTGAAATTTTCCAGGGTCTGGCTGGGCATGGTGGCTCACGCCTGTAATCCCAGCACTTTGGGAGGCTGAGGCAGGTGGGTCACGAGGTCAAGAGATTGAGACCATCCTGGCCAACATAGTGAAACCCTGTCTCTACTAAAAATACAAAAATTAGCCGGACATGGTGATGTGTGCCTGTAGTCCCAGCTACTTGGGAGGCTGAAGCAGGAGAATCGCTTGAACCCGGGAGGTGGAGGTTGCAGTAAGCCAAGATCATACCACTGCACTCCAGCCTGGCAACAGAGCAAGACACCATCTCGAAAAAAAAAAAATACAAAAGAATTTCCCAGGGTCCTTTAGCATTCCAAAATAGTATGATTTTATGACATTCATATGTTTATATTTTTGTCACTGAATGTAAGTATGTCTCGCTCTAAATTACTTTTTCTGAAAATTTGGATTAAAAGTAAATCTTTATTTTAAATGCTTAACCAGAGTATGTTAGTTGCCACTATTCTGAAATATTTTGGCAATTTATTTTGTAAAGTAAATAAACTTAATTTTATCTGATTATGATTTTGTATCCAACTATGACCAATTTCCCTGAAGTAGGACCCTAATATATTGTTAAGGATACCAAGTGACTGAAGTACTATAATGTATGTTCAGTAATAACTAAAACATATTTTAAAACTGTAGCATTTGTAGGATGGTAGAGGTAAAACAGATTTTAGAGCTTACCTACTCCAACCCTGTTGTTTTACATGTAGAAAACATGGAAACCTGGAGAAACAAAATGGGGACAGTATTAGGGACAGAACTAGGATTAATTATGAGTCTCCACTCTTCACACACAGAAGGCAAATAAACTATGCATGAACATACACAGTTTCATATACCCACTCTGGGGGCTGAGCAGGACCTGTCACAACAAAAACAAGTAGTTTCAGGCCAGGCGCGGTGGCTCACACCTGTAATCCCAGCATTTTGGGAGGCTGACATAGACCTATCACTTGAGGTCAGGAGTTCAAGACCAGTCTGGCCAACGTGGTGAAATCCCATCTCTACTAAAAATACAAAAATTAGCTGGGCATAGTGGTAGGTGCCTGTAATCCCAGATACTCGGGAGGTTGAGGCAGGAGAATCACTTGAACCTGGGAGGCAGAGGTTGCAGTGAGCCGAGATTGTACCACTGCACTCCAGCCTGGGCAACAGAGCAAGACTCTGTCTCAAAAGACAAAACAACAACAAGTAGTTGCAGTCACTGATACTATTTATGTACGTATAAACTAAAGGAATATATCAAACAACTACTTATAATGTAAGTATGAGCGAATTTTGCCTTCAAATTTGGAGATGTTTGTATTAGAAAGTGAAGAAACCTGTCCAGGGGGATGTTGAGAGAAAAAAAAATGACCTTTGGGGAAACCCATAACCCATTAGCAAACTCATGCTTGTCTTCTATTCAAATGACAGGGCCTTCAGCTACTCTGGTGGTCGTTTCCTTGCATCCATGGGTGCCTCTGTTTCCGTTGTCTACATCTGCAAGCATGCCTGCCAAGAGGAATGCTTCATTTTGGAGTCAGGCAGGGGAAAGTATTGTAGCGACTTATTTCTGGCCTTTAGAGATGCTTTCTGGATATTGAAAACTTTGGGCTAGACACTAACGTTTTTCCCTTAAATCTTCACTCAGTATGCCTGGTAAAGAGCCTGGTACTAACCTAAACCCAGTCTACCTAGTTTCAAGGAAGCATTAGAGTTAAAAACCTGTATTATGTTGTATGACACAGCAAACTTGGTTTTTTGTGTACCTGGCAGGAACTTTATCACCTTGGTGTTTTTTTTTTTTTTTTTAGTCTCGCTCTGTTGCCCAGGCTGGAGTGCAGTGACGCGATGTCAGCTCACTGCAATCTCCGCCTGCTGGGTTCAAGCAATTCTCCTGCCTCAGCCTCCTGTGTAGCTGGGACTACAGGCACATGCCACCATGCCCAGCTAATTTTATGTATTTTTAGTAGACACAGGGTTTCACCGTGTAAGCCAGGATGGTCTCGATCTCCTGACCTTGTGATCCGCCTGCCTCGGCCTCCCAAAGTGCTGGGATTACAGGTGTGAGCCACCGCACTCAGCCTCAATTTTTTTTTTTTTTTTAATGTCTCCGACAGGGAGAGAATTAAAAGAAATTAGTTGCCCAGTTTCCTTCATCTGTTTTTGTTTTCCTTGCTTCTCTGCAAGGAGGGCTTTTTATTTCATCTACCAGGTGGTATTGAACAATGAATAAAACAGTGATTATTTGTATAATTCAAAGCATTCCTCCACACCCTCTCCCCACAAATTGAATGCATTTCTTTACCTCTTCCCAAAGTGCTCAGCAGTCTCTTATATAAAGGCACTTAATAGATACTTTAAAAAATGAATACACGATTTAATGAATGAATTGCTCCCAACATATCCAGAAACTGATTACAAAGTGTTTTTGTTTGTTTTTAATTTGCATTGTCCAAAACAACTGACTCCATTCTCTACCTCCCTTTCCTAACACAGTCATGATCTAAAAGAAACAATCTCTTTTCTGTAGAGCTCTTTAGACATGCCTGATTTGTATTCTCCAATTAAATTGTAGCCACAAATCTCAACAGGAACTCTGCGTAGATCAAGCAGTAGCAGAGGCACTTTCTGCCAAGAAAACACAGGCTTCAGTTTCAAAATTCTGGTGTTCCAGTTCTAGATGTAACACCAACTGGTTATGTGACCTTAAACAAGTTTCTCGACATGCTTGTGTCTCAGTTTAGCTATCTTTTAAGTGGTGGCGGTGGTGGATTATAAGACCTGCTGTACCTACTTCATAGGGTTGTTGTGAAGTTCAAATGAGATAATAAATGTAAAAATGCTTTGAACTTTTCAAAGCTCTATGTAAATATAAAGTATTATTATAGGCAAATGTATTTAAAATCAATTATCTAGTTCAAGGGACTTTACCCTAAACAACCTGTTTTACTACTTGTTTCAGAAAGCAAACAGGTTTATCTTTCTTTCTTCCTCTTTCTAAACACACACACACACACACACACACACACACACACACCCTTACTGTTACCAATTTAGCAACTTCTCAGCTTTGAGGATTTTCCCTTGGGTTGGGAAATAGGCATATGCCATTTGAATATGAAGAGCCAAGAATTTATAGAATCGTCTCCCTATCCCACCCCTCAGAATTTACCTTTTTAAAGCTCTCAGACAGAAAAGTAAACTTAATGAAGCACAACAGCCTTTTCAAACTATGTAATGTTATGTATTTAATCAGTGGAGTTAGATGAGCCATTCATTTGAAACTTGGCCATGCTACATACATTTTGATCACCCTTTTATGCCAAGCCAGTCTGGAAAGTACTTGGGGAACAAGGCAGGGAGGACTGACATGGAATTCATGCTAATGAGTTCTTCATTCCCCAAGGAGATATAATCAGGGCAATATTCAAGGATTCATCAACATATTTTGTTGGTACTATGTGACCTATATGGTTTATTTTAAAGGAATTAACCTCAGCTAAATATCTGAAAGATCTTTATACAACTGTTTAAGTAATCAAGCCTGATAAATTTCTGAAACTTTAATGAAATATCACCCTTTAGGGTCCTCTTTTTTTTAAGTGTTTATTCTCATTTATTCATTTTCTATTTGGTAACTTAAAATCATCATGGCTAAATAAATATGCAAACAACTGCTACAAATAAGAAACTCCTAATGGTAGGCCCACTCATATATAGGACATAAAAACTCACATGAACTCAACTTAAGAGTCACTAGTTTCCGGCTGGGCGCGGTGGCTCTCGCCTGTAATCCCAGCACTTTGGGAGGCCAAGGTGGGCGGATCACAAGGTCAGGAGATCAAGACCATCCTGGCTAACACGGTGAAACCCCGTCTCTACTAAAAATACAAAAAAATTAGCCGGGTGCGGTGGCGGCACCTGTAGTCCCAGCTACTTGGGAGGCTGATGCAGGAGAATGGCGTGAACCCCAGAGGCGGAGCTTGCAGTGAGCCGAGATTGTGCCACTGCACTCCAGCCTGGATGACAGAGCGAGACTCCATCTCAGAAAAAAAAAGAGTCACTAGTTTCTTTTTGTTTGTGTTTGAGACAGAGTCTTGACTATGACCTCCGCCTCCTGGGTTCAAGCGTTTCTCCTGCCTCAGCCTCCTGAGTAGCTGGGATTACAGGTGCCTGCCACCATACCTGGCTAATTTTTGTATTTTTAGTAGAGACGAGGTTTCACCATGTTGGCCAGGGTGGTCTTGAACTCCTGGCCTCAGGCGATCTGCCTGCCTCAGCCTCCCAAAGTGCTGGGATTATAGGGGTGAGCCACCACACCCAGCCAAGAATCACTAGGTTTCTATGTAGAAAAACTTTAAAATGAATGCAAAGAATGCAATTGCTATGTGAAACCTAAAATACATTAGTTGCATATACATCTTTTCATTACACGGTCATATGCCTTCACACTTCAGCTACGAATCTGTGGTATATTACATGATCTTAAAACCAGGTGTTTTACTCCTTTTGACAGTATTTCTAGAAAGTAATCAAGAACTACCTCCACTAGAACCATTTGGAGTGTTTCCTAAAATACTGATTCATAGGCTCTACTCCAAATTTACTGAATTAAGTATTTTAGGATGAGTCCCTGGGTTGAGACTTTTCTTTTTTTAATCTGAATAAAGAAGAGGATTGAGGACTTTTTAAGCACCCCAAGTGATTCTCATGTACCACCAGTTTGATCACAGCTATCCTATAGAAACAATGCACTGTGTAGACAGAATTTCAGAGACATGAGTGAAATGTGGATGGCCCCCTTTTCATTATGTGAAAGAGATTCAGATAAGGACAAAACTGGCTACACCTTTTCTGCTGCATAAATGTGTGTAAAATATTTGACCTGAGTCCTAGTATCTTTTTTCTTTTTTCTTTTTTTTTTTTTTTTTTGAGACAGGGTCTTACTCTGTCTCCCAGGCTGGAGTGCAGTGGTGTGATTTCAGCTCACCACAGCTTCAATCTTGCAGGCTCAAGCGATCCTCCCACCTCAGCCTTCCTGGTAGCTGGGACTACAGGTGTGGATCTATGTGGTCTGACTAACTTTTGTGTTTTTTGTGGAGACAGGGTTTTGCCATGTTACCCAGGCTGGTCTTGAACTACTGGGCTCAAGTGACCCACCCACCTTGGCCTCCCAAAGTGCTGGGCCTACAGGTGTGAGCCAACATACCCAGCCCCTGGTATCTTAATCTGTAATATAATACCTGTTTGACATTGTTGTGAGGATTAAATGATGTAACGTGGAGAGCTTCTAATGCCTGACACCGTATGGAATTTAAATATGTGTTTATTTTCTCACTCCTTGTTCAAAAATTAGTTTCCAGGTGTCATTCTTCTTGTCTAGTGATCTTAGTATGTTTGGTAGAGTAATGTGAACTAGTAATTTAATGATAGCTAAAATTTTGAGTTCTTAAAACATACCAGTACTGAATGTCTTGTATGTGTTACT
>NW_012108697.1:5875033-5880701 GCF_000951045.1 Mandrillus leucophaeus
GGAGGCGGAGGTTGCAGTGAGCCGAGATCGCACCATTGTACTCCAGCCTGGGTGTCACAGTGAGACTCTGTCTCAAAAAAAAAAAAAAAAAAACCCTTAGGACATAGCTTATGGCCTCAATATCTAGCTGGGAAATGAAACGCAAATATATGAAACAACTAGATTGCAGAATTTTTTCATATAACAAATGTAAAGCTCCTAGGAAATGCTAAATGTTCAATAAATAACTGCCTTCTTATCAATATTTTTATTTTAATAATTAAGATATAATGATAGTTTTATCAATAATGAGGAGAAATAATATTTGTTATAGCTACGATTTAAAGAGTGATTATGTGCCAAGCACTATGCTTGAAGTTTATGATACATTTAATCATGATATCAGTCCCACTAAATCAGTATCATTTATCCTATTTTTCAAATGAGGAAACTGAGGCTCAGAGAGGTTAAATAATTTGCCCAAGGCACATATTTTGTAAGTATAATATACCAGAGTCAGGGAATAAGAGAATCCAAAAGGAATCACGGAAGATAGAGGTCAATTCCTGCTGGAGAAAACAGGGAGGATGTCTGTGAGTCGGAAGAGCAGAACTTTGATGGAGAAAAGAGGAGGAGGAGGCCTTTAGGTGATGGCAGTGGCAGGAGGAAGTGTATGTATGTGAGCTTTCTGAGACAGGTCCCACAGTGCTTTGCTCAGGGTCATGCTCATTATGAATGCACAACTTAGGTCTCTTCATTGAACACGGACAGCAAAATATAAAGTGTGTTGGTAGAACAGCAAACAAATCTGCCTGGAGTAGAGAGTTTGTGTAGGGCAAATTTAGAATGTACGTAGTCCCCAAACCCTGAAACACCCAGCCTTCATTTACTGAGAGCTTGTTTAAAGTCGCCCCACTTCCAGTTACTGTCCATTAATTCCCTCAGTTATTTTCACTCATTAAGGCAATAGTATTCGTTGAACTCCTGCTATGTGCCAGGCACTCTTCTGGGTGGTAGAGACAAAGCAGTGAACAAAATGGACTGGATAAAAATCCCTGTATTCATGAAGCTTTGATTGTACTGAGAAAACAACAGATGTTAACATGTAAACAAATCAATAAATAAGGTGATTTCAGATGCTAAATGCTAAGAAGAAAGTAAAATAGGCCATTGACAATGACTGGGGGGCAGGGGGTTACTGCTTTAGTTAGGATGGATGAAGAAGTTGTCTTTGAGGATATGACATTTGAGCTGAGACCTGAATGATCTGTAGTTGGCAGCTGGAGAGACAGGTAAGTTCAAAGGTCATGAGGCAGGAACAAGTTTGGTATGACTGAGGGATTGAGGGAAAGGCATGGTGGTCGAACACGGTGACTGAGGGAGAGAGGCCCAAGACAGGAGAGCTGGGTGGGGGCTGGATCATGTGGGTCTGGCAGATCACGGTGAGGAGTTTGACTCTCAGAAGGTTTTAAGCAAAGGAAGGCTACAGTCTCGTTTGCATTTTTGAAATTTCCTGGCTGCTATGTGCAGAATGAACACTAGAGAGATATGACTAGGGACTGGGAAGCTAGTTAGGAAGACATTAAAGTCATCCCAACAAGAGGAAATGGGGTCTGGTTGTAGGGGTAGCTGTGGAGAAGAGAAGTGAAAGGTCTTGCGTATATTTTAGAGACTTCTTGATGGAGTACATGAGGTGAGTGCAGAAAAGGAGAGAAAGAGAGGACTCAATCCAGAGTGATCTCCAAAGCCTTTGACCTTAGTGTCTTGGGGGATGGTGGTACCATTATCTGAGACAGAGAAGACTTGAGAAGAAGTAGTAGAACAGAAAAAAGTGAGCCCTTGCGCTAAGTTTGAGATTACCCTCTTTCTTCAGAGTACAAACTCCACTCTATAATTATTTTGTTAATTAATTTTGTTGTACTTATTTATCATTAATTTCCTCCCCATAGGAATCTTCAAAAGAGCAAGAACTTTATCTTGTTCATTGTTGTATTCCCTAGTACAGTCTAGAGTCTAGAACATTGATTGTCACAGAGTATATACCCAATAAATATTGGGATTTGTTGAGACTGGTTCAGTAGTTCTCAAATTTTAGTGTGCATGAAAACCACCTGGGTTGAGATGATTATTAAAAGTTTAGCATCAGCCCCCATCTTAACCCCTCCCTATCAAAACTGTTCTGTAGTAGGTCTGGTGTTGCACTCTGGAAACTGCATATTTAACCAGCACTGTAGGTATACAGTGGACTACAAGCTAAAGCAGTAGTTTAGACGTATCAGTGTTCATTCAAATATTTGCCTTAGAAACTACATTTCAGTGGCATCTGTGTAAAAGACCACAAAGCATGGCTTTAAGAATTCAATGGAGTTCCCAAATATAGTCAGATCATACAATGTGATTTAAAAGCTTTTGGGAGAAAAGCAGCGAAAGAATCCTAGAGTCCCTTCTGTCTCATTTGACTTATAGACTGTCGTTGTGAAGGGGTCCTTCAGAAGGATTCACCATTGAAGAAAAATGGCTACCCAAGTGCAGGGATTTCAAGAGCAGCAACAGCCTTCTCTGACCATATCTCCAAAGTATCCCTATTTACAGTTCTGTGAAATTCCTTTACTTGGTGATTATAGTCAATGTATGTTTTTGTTTGCACAGCACTCCTTCCCTTTTCCAGTAAGAGTGCCCCAATATTCCTTTGGAGCCTTTTTTCACCTCATTGCCGCAGCTTGGCACCCCGCCCTTTTCTGAGATAGGGGTTGACCCCATGCTGAACCAAACAGATAATCTCTCCCTAGCATTTGAATCTTGAGTAGTAACACAAAGATTTAAGATCAGAATTCCACTCAAAGGAGGTCCTGGAAGAAAATGAGATTAGATACTGCTACAAAGACCTCATAAAACCCACTTAGCTCCCGTCTTTACAAGACCTGATTCTTCAGCTTTCTCTTCAATTCTGTGAGCTCTGTGCCTTATTCTTCCAATAAATTCCTGCTTTGCTTAAGTTAGAGTGACCTCAGTTGTTTGAAATATAATCTATGGCATAGCAATAAAAACCTTGTGATCTACAATTAGAGGCAAAGCTTTCAAAACAAATCCTTCCTGGGAGTAGTAACACATTAACCTAAATTCTCACTACAGTGTAAATGTATGATCGCAGAGCCTGAACAGCACAATTCATTGAGGCAGAAGAGAGTGAAGAGTTCCATGGCTTGACATCAGTCCCACCACTGAGGTAGGAAGGAAAGTTTACACATGATTTAAATACCTTGCTGCAAACTCTCTACACTTTTATTTCATAGTTTCTACTAAGCCCTCCCAGATACTGCATTTCTACCTTCAGACTAAACTTTCAGAGCAAGGCTTTCCAAAGCAGGGCATAATTACTAGGACACATAAACCTAAGACATTAATTTATGAACATGAGAATTCATAACATTAAATTTAGTTCTCATTTCCTTCTCTGGCCCCAGGGGAAAAAGAGGAACATCCTGTCCTTTTAATCATTTGAATTAAATCCTAGTCATTTGTTGACCTTCCTCCTTCCCCCATTTTTTTTTTTCTTTGAGATGGAGTTTTACTCTTGTTGCCCAGGCTGGAGTGCAATGGCACGATCTCGGCTCACCACAACCTCCACCTCCCAGGTTCAAGTGAATCTCCTGCCTCAGCCTCCCTAGTAGCTGGGATTACAGGCATGTGCCACCACGACCAGCTAATTTTGTATTTTTAGTAGAGACGGGGTTTCTCCATGTTGGTCAGGCTGGTCTTGAACTCCCAACCTCAGGTGATCCACCCACCTCGGCCTCCCAAAGTGCTGGGACTACAGGCATGAGCCACCATGCCCGGCCTTTCCCCCATTTTTAAAAAGACTTATAACTCTTTAAAACACTAAGAAATTAATGACTTACCTCATGTCTTATGCACAATATCTTCCTAACAAGACAAGTTTCTCACAGTCTCATTCACAAGATTACTGAAACTAAAGTCACAACAGAAAGCATACTGAACAAAGCCAGCAGGAGTTCTGGGTGTAAGCCACACCCAGGGAGAGATAACAAGCATGTTATAGTTTAACAAGAGTAATAAAAATGAAATCTAATCACTTGCAGATTATATACAGTATAAATAGAGATCAAGTTGTAAAAGCCAGTCTAGTTAATATTTTTTATTTTTAATAGTGGTTGGTATTTGTGAAAATTAAACATAACAAAATTCGGATATAAAAAAATATTGATTCTGCGTGGCCAATCATTTTCATTTCAAATGGGGGTGGAGAAAAATCACCATTCTTCTTATTAAAACATAATAGTATTACTAACGTTTGCTGAACACTCACTATGTGCCAGGTACGATGTTAAGTGCTTTTTAATGTCGATTGTTTCATTTAATACACCTCCATGAGGTATTGCCCTAATATACCTATTTAGAAACAGTGGAACTAAGGCACTGAGAGGGTAAGTAATTTGCCCAAGATCAAAGAGCAGGTAAATAGCAGTGGTTGGGTTTTGAATCCAGGTAATGTTAGACATACCTGACAGTGATAACTTGATTGTGCATACCCTGAGAATGATCCTACATCGCAGATGCATCCGAATGTGGGTTCAGAATTCTGAGCTAAGAAATCCAAGAGTGGCCAAATCAGGGATCTATTCCTTATAAGGACCATCTGAGCCCCCATCCTGTCCAGTGGAATGAAGGCTGTACAGGGGATAGAGGACCTTTGTTTTGGGTTAAATGAAGGTTGCCAAGTGGAGATTTTAGGCGCAGGAAGTGAAGCGAAAATGCTATATAAACTGCATGCTTTTTTTCAAGCGGTTCTCATACCCAGCCCACTGCCACTGGCCTCTCTCCTCTGTAAAACCCCATGTCTCATGTTCTGGCTCTGAGTCTCTTCTTTGGCCTCTTGAACATGGTGCCATCCCCATTGCAGTCTATAGGAGTTCAGCACACCAGGCAACAAAACGGCTTCAGTCTGGGCTATCAGCCCCTTCTCTTTACCGCCTTCCAACATTGTTTGGTCAATTAGTGAAACAGCACCTGGTCTTTGCTTCTGCCTGTACTTGAGGCCCTTCTAATCCTCTCTTTGAATGTTTAAAAATTACATTTTGAAAACTACCTGAACCAGGTAATCAAAGTTAAAAGGCTTTCCAGGAGTCAAAATGCTTGGATGTTAATTGTTAACTCAATGATAAGTCTTTCTAGCAGCCTTTACAAAAATTTACTTATCCAGACTTTACATTAAGTTAAATAGTAAGGATTTAGGGATCCAATCAAAGTCTCTAAATGCATGAGCAAAGCCTTCAGTTTTCAAAAGCAGTTTATACTTTGTTACAGTGAATTTGGGATGAGGAGGTGGATGGCATTCTCTCTCAGAAAGGTGAGTTATTTTTCTGATAGGTGGTTTCACTTCTCTGCCAGGGAAGTAACTGAGAAACCAGACCGGGACTTGTATCTGCGACCTGGCATGGAGTGTAGGTGGCACATATATCAAACAGCTTACTCTTCAACATTCAGGGGCTCTTCAAATACAGTGTAAATTTTCTGAGCCAGTCTCCCTGAAGTCTGGCCATGACCCAACATGCTTCAGTCCAGAAGGTGGTAGGTAGTTTCTGGAAGACCCTTCATTTTTTTTCTTTTCCATGAAATGGGATGATAGAATTCATACAACCCTGACTGCTTTTTTTTTTTTTTTTTTTTT